>NW_028318018.1:1200000-1369062 GCF_062004578.1 Staurois parvus
CGCGCAGCAATTTTTCAAACACATTTATTTAAATACAGTTTTTTTTACTTTTATTGGACAAAAACACAATATATTGTCCAAACAATCAGAAACAGACTTCATGAGGGTGGATTGAGGGCCCAACGTCCTCTAGTGGGTCCTATGCTCCCTGCTCAGCACCATAGAGCTGGATTGGCATTTGCCATTGAACACTAGAATTGGCAGGTCCACCACTGGCACCCTGTGCTTTTCACAGATGAGAGCAGGTTCACCCTGAGCACATGTGACAGACATGCAATGGTCAGGAGAGGTCATGGAAAATGTTATGCTGCCCATAACATTGTTCAGAATGACTGTTTTGGTGGTGGGTCAGTGATGGTCTGGGGAGGCATATCCATGGAGGAACATACAGACCTCTCCAGGCTAGACAATGACCCCCTGACTGCTATTAGGCCATTGTCAGACCCTACGCTGGTGCAGTGGGTCCTGGGTTCCTCCTGGTGCAGTGGGTCCTGGGTTCCTCCTGGTGCAGTGGGTCCTGGGTTCCTCCTGGTGCAGTGGGTCCTGGGTTCCTCCTGGTGCAGACAATGCCCGGCCTCATGTGGTGAGAGTATGCAGGCAGTTCCTGGAGGATGAAGAAATTGATACCATCGAATGGACACCAAACCTAAATCCAATAGAACACCTCTGGGATGTTATGTTTTGGTTCATCCAACTCTGCCAGGTTGCACCTCAGACTGTCCAGGAGCTCAGTGGTTCCCTGGTCCAGATCTGGGAGAAAATCCCCCAGGACACCATCGGTCGTCTCATTAGGAGCCTCCCCCAACATTGTCAGTCAGGCATGCATACAAGCCAGTGGGGGCCATACAAACTACTGAGTATCATTTTGAGTTGCAATTAAATTTCAGCACAATGGACTCGTCTGCTGCATCATTTTTTCACTTTGATTTTCATGGTGTCTGAATTCAGTCCTCTGTAGATCAATCAGTTTCATTTCCTTCAAACAATGGGGCGTCCTTACATTGCCCTGTCCATATCAGTATACATATTCAGCAAGAGACTTTTCCCCATTGAGATCTGATGGGTTTTCAAAGTGTTGCTTTTATTTTTTGAGCAGTGTGTGTGTGTATATATATATATATATAGCCAAAAGTATTGTATTGGCCCCGCTCTCCAAATCATGTGATTCAGGTGTCCCAATCCCCTCCATGGTCACAGGTGTATACAATCATCCCCTAGGCATGCAGACTGCTTCTACAAACATTGGTGAAAGAATAGGTCACACTCAGGAGCTCAGTGACTCCAAGCGTGGTCCCGTGATAGGTGGCCACCTGTGCAACAAGTCCATCCGTGACATTTCCTGGCTACTAAATATTCCACGCTCAACTGCTGGGGTATTATAACAAAGTGGAAGCAACTGGGAACAACAGCATCTCAGCCACCAAGTGGTAGGTCACGTCACATGACAGGGCGGGGTCAGCGCATGCTGAAGCGCACAGTGCGCAGAAGTCACCAACTGTCTGCAGAGTCAATAGCTAAAGACCTCCAAACTTGGTGTGACCTTCAGATGAGCCCAACAACAGTGCGTAGAGAGCTTCAGGGAATGGGTTTCCATGGCCGAGCAGCTGCATCCAAGCCTTCCATCACCAAGTGCTCCAGGCCCCAACAATGCACACCCCCATATTAATATAACACGTGTACTGGTGGTCCAATCAGAACCCTCCAGGCCCCAGCAGTGCACACCCCCATATTAATATGACACGTGTACTGGTGGTCCAATCAGAACACTACAGGCCCCAGCAGTGCACACCCCCATATTAATATGACACGTGTACTGGTGGTCCAATCAGAACCCTCCAGGCCCCAGCAGTACACACACACAGATTTATATGTACACATTTTCTGGTGGCCCAATCAGAACCCTCTATTCCCCAGCAGTGCCCCCAGCCCTGAATTCTCACCAATGGAACTCTCTGGTGAAATCTCCTCTCATCAATTACTAGCCGGATTCTCTCTATTACCTCCTGTATGTACAAAACTCACCCAAATCTCTCCCCTCCTCACCATCCAATAGAAATTGGAGGAATTGTTTCTTCTTCCTGAAATCCAGACCTAGAGAGGAATAGAAAAGAACCAACAAACCCCACAAAGTCTTTTTATAGAGATTTATTCCATCAAATCCAAACTATTCTACACATATTTATTCCATGGAATATGAAGAGATTTTTCTATCAATAATCCCATCAAATCTGCGTGTTTATTGGACTTTATTCCCAGCAATAATCAATCAGGAATCCATGCCAGCAATCATCAGATCAATAGGAATGTTTCCAATATCCAGTGATCACGGTTTGATCCTCCAACATAACCAGTGCACAGAATGATAAATCTATCCCATGAAATGGATCTTATTGATTGGTTGATGTCATTGATTGATCTATTGATTCCCTTCTATGATAGAATAGATTGATTTCTCCATGTATTGATCATCCTCTCCATATATCTCTTCACCTTGTCTAACATCATACAAATCCTGAATGCTATAAATCTCAGTCCTGTCCATGAATTGTATGTGACTCGGGTCTTTATAATACCATATACTGGACTGTTACTTCATTCCCTATTTTTATATCGTCTTCTTACACCTGTCCTGATGAAGTTACACTTTGAAGCCATGAAACGCGTTGATGGTGTATTTTACATTCACTTGTCCAGTAAACTCCGACCTTCTGAAGAAAACATTTCAGAGTTTTCTCCTTTACTATGGGCTCCTCTGCTGACCTCACCCTCATTTTTTCTTGGGGTGAAAGTTCTCCACCGGGGTCCAAATCCTGCTTAGTATATGATGATCCGGAATTCCCCGAAAATTACCAAAACTTTATTCTCCAGGGCCTCTGCTAATATATATTTGGGGGTTTATCTCATCTTCAGGCCTAAAATCTGCATTTTCCCATGTGTGCAAAATCATGCAGAAACAGCTCTGGCAGTGAGAGGGTTAATGTGGGCTAGATGGGATCCCTCTGCTGGGGTCACACTGTACACATTAGAGCGCCCCCTAGCTGCAGCCTGGTAATAACATTGCTGGGAGGTCTATTCACAGCTACATACTTCCCACCGTTATAGAAACATATAAATGGTTAGCACTTCCTCCTAGAAGAACTGGGGTTGTCAGTCACAGCTCTCTGCCCTGCCCCCCCCCCCCCCCACACTCACTAGGCTGTGGAGGGGGAGGGTGCAGCTGGTCCAGACTCTGATGTTGGGATCTTTCCCCAGTCTGGACCTCCTGAGTGACATCAGCTGACAGCGGGCTTCACCTGAAAATGGGTCTCAGGAGTTCAGAATGAACTGCACTCCTCTGATCCACAGGAGAAGTACAGACAAAAGAGCTTTGCCTGAACTTCTCCTTCAAAGAATATGTTCCTCCAACATGTCCTATTCCTGATCTGTGCCGGCTCTCCCATGTCTTGGTATGAAGACGTCTCCTCTTCTCTCTGTATTGCTTCCTTTGTGTGAGATCCCCGGTGATCCTGCCAGTCCCTCTGATTTCCTATTAAAACTGACCACACTAGGCATTAGAGCTCAGCATGGTCAGTTCTCTAACTGTGCTGGGAGCTAAGCCTGGTCTCCTCCAATCATCAGACTTGTCCTGACAGCCCCCTCCCTGTGCAGCCATTCACTGGGAAGACCAGTGAACAGAAGACAACTGACAAAGGAAACCAAGGGCTCTATTTATAGAACATTCATTGGACCAATGAGACAATCATTCCTCCAGCTGTTACAACACCCGGCCATAGGTTAAGTAACACAGGGATTTCCTATGATCGCCGGCTCCATCTAGTGGCCACAATGAGGTGATTTTTTTGAAATATCTCCATCAGTAAAACTAGCCCAATATGATATTATGGCCACTAGATGGAGCCAATGATCATAAGAAATAAAATACGGCCAAAACTCCTCCCAGCTGGAGAATGCCGGTCACATCCGTTCAACATTGTTCTCCATAGACCTCCAAGTGTTTGTGAAATCTCCCACCACAAAATGTACTCAGCCAATCACAGGGCAGGACTCCATTTTTATTCTTCTCCTGCCATCAATGGCCAACCCGGTCCCACACTTCATCCATGTCTTTGGGGGCCTCTGATCTCCTTATGAACTGTTTCTTCCATGATGAAGATCAGCCATGGAGTATATCTGAGGTGTATATCAGGGTGTGCTTCTTCCCCACATGAGAGCTGGGATGTCCAGCAACATTCATCTAGAAGACATTTCCCGCATTTAGGGCACCAATACACCTCCAGGGTGTACCAATACACCTCATTGATGTACAGGAACACAGGACTTCAGTGAGGAACATTTCCCTCACCCAGGACAGGAAAGTACCTTCTCCCCCGTGTGAGATCTTTGATGCTTGTAAAGTTTAGACTTGTCTGAAAAACATTTCCCGCACTCAGGACAGGAATACGGCTTTTCCCGTGTGAGATCTCTGATGTGTGTAAAGATTGGACTTCTGTGAAAAACATTTCCCACACTCAGGACAGGAAAACGGCTTCTCCCCTGTGTGATATCTTTGATGTGTGTGCAGACTGGACGTCTGTGAAAAACATTTCCCACACTCAGGACAGGAATATGGCTTCTCCCCTGTGTGAGATCTCTGATGTGTGTGAAGACTGGACTTGTCTGAAAAACATTTCCTGCACTCTGGACAGGAAAATGGCTTCTCCCCCGTGTGAGATCTCTGATGTTTATAAAGTTGGTACGTCTGTGAAAAAAATTTCCCACACTCAGGACAAAAATATGGCTTCTCCCCCGTGTGAGAACTCTGATGTCTGACAAGTTTTGATTTTTCTGCAAAACATTTCCCGCACTCAGGACAGGAATATGGCTTCTCCCCCGTGTGAGATCTCTGATGTATGGAAAAATTGTCCTTCTTTGAAAAACATTTCCCGCACTCAGGACAGGAATACGGCTTCTCCCCTGTGTGAGATCTTTTATGCACATTAACAAGGGATTTAGAACAGAAACATTTCCCGCACTCAGAACAGGAATGCGGCTTTTCTCCCGCATGAGACCTCTGATGTATTATAAGTTTTGATTTTTCTACAAAACATTTCCCGCACTCATAACAGGAATACGGTTTCTCCCCCGTGTGAGATCTTTTATGCACATTAAGACTAGTTTTAGAACAGAAATCCTTCCTGCACTCAGGACAGCAATACAGCTTCTCACCTGTATGAAATCGCTGATGTCTATAAAGATTGGACGTCTGTGAAAAACATTTCCCACACTCAGGACAGGAATGCGGCTTCTCCCCTGTGTGAGATCTCTGATGTGTGTAAAGATTGGACTTCCTCGAAAAACATTTCCCGCACTCAGGACAGGAATATGGCTTCTCCCCCATGTGAGATCTTATATGCACATTAAGTTTGGATTTAGAACAGAAACCCTTCCCACACTCAGTACAGGAGAAGCTCCTCCCTGTTGGAAGGCCGGCCCGGTCCCGCACAGTCTGAGGTTCCTCAGGATACGAGGAATCTGATGGTCCATCTACACTGGGTGGTGCCGGATGGACATTGGAGGGAGCCGGGTTTTCTCCTGGACTATACTGTGTGATGTCCTCATCTTCTACTTTCCAGTCTGGAGACAAAGTGAGACAATCCTCGGAGGTTTTCCTCATCTCCCGGCCATGGACTAAAATACAAAGACAAAGAGGATTACTAGACAGGAGCTGATTGGTTCCCCCAAACCAGGACTCCGCCCACATCAGGCAGCTTGGTCTCTGAGGAGCTTACAATTCCACCCTCAAGGGAACTAGGAAATGGCTCCTCTGATCTCCTACCAGGTCATTTCTTTATTCATGGACCTTAGTCAGAGAGTGAGGAAACAACCAGAACTGTCTTTTATAGGAGGGACAGTGATGAGGGGATTATAGGACGAGGGTCCCCACCCCCTCTATCACTCATCGCCATCTTCTCAATGTTTTCCTATGTTAATATATAACAGTGGGTAGATAGAGAGCAGAAGTCAGGACTATGTAATGTATAAAATGGAGTATATAGTGCAGGGGTCAGGAGTATGTAATATAATCGTGCTGGAGCGAATATGGCGTAAAACCAAATCCCACCAAGCATTCACCCAATATAAATCTGCTTTTCTAACATACAATTCCTCCCTTCAAACTGCCAAACAAGCCTACTTTGTCACTCTCATTAATACCTTCTCTTCGAGTCCTCATCGGCTCTTCTCTACCTTTAACTCTCTACTTTCTCCGCCCCCACCGCCACCCAGTCACTGCCCACGAGATTGCACACCACTTCCGAAACAAGATCGACGCAATGTATAGGGACAACGCCACTACACAGACACCCACCCCACTTAGTATCCCTCACACCATACCTCCCTCAACACAGTCCTCCTTTGACCTCGCTACTACTGAAGAGGTCACTAAGGTTTTCTCAGAAGCCGAACTCACCACCTGCCCACTGGATCCTGTCCCCTCACAACTCCTTTGGTCCCCCTCCTCTTCCATCCTATGCTCCCTCACTCACATCTTCAATCTCTCCCTCTCTACTGGTGCCTTCCCCTCCCCTCTAAAGCATGCGCACATCACTCCCATACTAAACAAGCCCTCCCTGGACCCCACCAACCTGAACAACTTAAGACCCATCTCCCTGCTGCCATTTACCTCCAAATTCCTAGAACGTTTAGTCTACAATCACCTGAGCTCCCACCTCACCGACAACAACCTTCTTCACCCTTTACAGTCTGGCTTTCACTCACTACACTCCACTGAAACTGCCCTACTAAACCTCACTAATGATCTACTAACTGCTAAAACCAATGGCCACTACTCCGTACTCATCCTAACCAATGGCCACTACTCCGTACTCATCCCAACCAATGGCCACTACTCCGTACTCATCCCAACCAATGGCCACTACTCCGTACTCATCCCAACCAATGGCCACTACTCCGTACTCATCCCAACCAATGGCCACTACTCTGTACTCATCCCAACCAATGGCCACTACTCCGTACTCATCCCAACCAATGGCCACTACTCTGTACTCATCCCAACCAATGGCCACTACTCTGTACTCATCCCAACCAATGGCCACTACTCTGTACTCATCCCAACCAATGGCCACTACTCTGTACTCATCCCAACCAATGGCCACTACTCTGTACTCATCCCAACCAATGGCCACTACTCTGTACTCATCCCAACCAATGGCCACTACTCCGTACTCATCCCAACCAATGGCCACTACTCCGTACTCATCCCAACCAATGGCCACTACTCCGTACTCATCCCAACCAATGGCCACTACTCCGTACTCATGTCAACCAATGGCCACTACTCCGTACTCATCCCAACCAATGGCCACTACTCCGTACTCATCCCAACCAATGGCAACTACTCCGTACTCATCCCAACCAATGGCCACTACTCCATACTCATCCCAACCAATGGCCACTACTCCATACTCATCCCAACCAATGGCCACTACTCCGTACTCATCCCAACCAATGGCTACTAATCCATACTCATCCCAACCAATGACCACTACTCCATACTCATCCCAACCAATGGCCGCTACTCCATACTCATCCCAACCAATGGTCACTACTCCGTACTCATCCCAACCAATGGCTACTAATCCATACTCATCCCAACCAATGGCCACTACTCCATACTCATCCCGACCAATGGCCACTACTCCGTACTCTTACTACTTGACCTCTCTGCGGCTTTTGACACAGTGGACCATCCCCTCCTCAAAAAAAACCTCCACTCTTTTGGCCTCAGCAACTCCGCTCTCTCCTGGTTCTCTTCCTACCTATCCCAATGCTCCTTCAGTGTTACCTATAATGCTGCCACCTCCCCCTCACTCCCTCTCTCTGTAGGGGTCCCTCAAGGTTCTGTCCTCGGGCCCCTTCTCTTCTCCATCTACACCTTCTCCCTTGGTCACTTGAAAAACTCCCACGGCTTCAACTACCATCTCTATGCTGATGACATGCAAATCTATCTTTCTACCCCTCACCTCACCCCTTCAGTCTCCTCCTCACCTCACCCCTTCAGTCTCCTCCTCACCTCGCCCCTTCAGTCTCCTCCTCACCTCACCCCTTCAGTCTCCTCTCGCATTACTAACCTACTAAGTGACATATCGGCATGGATGTCACTCCACTTCCTCAAACTCAACCTCTCCAAAACTGAGCTCCTAGTATTCCCCCCAGCCTGTGCCCCCTCCCCTGACTTCACCATAAATATCACTAACACCAGTCTAACCTCGGAAACCACTAAGCAACTTAATCACTCCCTTGTTATATCTCGCCTCGACTACTGTAACTCCCTTCTCACTGGCCGACCTCATCGCAGGCTATCCCCAACTCCAGTCTATCATGAATGCTGCTGCCATACTCATCCACCTTACTAACCGTTCTGTATCCGCCACCCCTCTCTGCCAATCCCTCCACTGGCCTCCATTCAGTGTCCTCCACCCCTCTCTGCCAATCCCTCCACTGGTCTACATTCAGTGTCCTCCACCCCTCTCTGCCAATCCCTCCACTGGCCTCCATTCAGTGTCCTCCACCCCTCTCTGCCAATCCCTCCACTGGCCTCCATTCAGTGTCCTCCACCCCTCTCTGCCAATCCCTCCACTGGCCTCCATTCAGTGTCCTCCACCCCTCTCTGCCAATCCCTCCACTGACCTCCATTCAGTGTCCTCCACCCCTCTCTGCCAATCCCTCCACTGGCCTCCATTCAGTGTCCTCCACCCCTCTCTGCCAATCCCTCCACTGGCTCCCAGTTGCCCAACGGATAAAATTCAAAACTCTGACAATGACATATAAAGCCATCCACAACTCTGCCCCAATTTGCATAACCGATCTTATCTCTAGATATCACCCAAACTGTACTCTCCGATCCTCGCAAGACCTCCTATGCTCTAGCTCCCTTTTCTCCTCCTCCCATGCTCATCTCCAGGACTTCTCCAGGGCGTCACCCATCCTCTGGAACTCCCTACCCCAATCTATCAGATTATCACCTACTCTACTTGCCTTTCAGCGTTCACTGAAAACCTTTCTCTTCAGGGAAGCCTACCCCGCCCTCTGCTAATTCTGGTATCCTCTACTCTTCCAATCACTCCTTCCCCCACAGTGACTACCTACTGTACCACTCACCCCGCCCTCCTAGATTGTAAGCTCCAAGGAGCAGGGCCCTCTAATCCCTCTTGTATTGAACTGTATTGTTGCTGTATTGTCTCCCACTATAATGTAAAACGCTGACCAAACCATTGGCGCTACATAAATCCTGTATAATAATAATGTACAACATAGAGTACACGGTGTAATGGTCAGGACTCATAATATTGTTATTCAGTAATTAAAGGTCCTTAAAGGGTTGCTTGCCTCCCATCTCCTGAGACTGCACTCAGTGACTTGGGTCTGAGACACTACAGACATATCCCTCCACCCGGCACAGCCAGCAGATAACAGAGAAGGTCCCCTGGAAGAGTCAGGCACAAGGCAGGAGACCCCAGTCACATGTACTGGGTGCCTACATTATGCAATGCTTATAGGAAAAATCAACATTTTGCTGCCAGCTGAACCCCAGAACCTCCATAAATCCAGTCTAGATACATAAATTGTGTCTGCAGCACAGAGAAGGAAGATTATCCGAGAGAAATCCAGGAATACAGGACGGGGAACACAGCTCAGGAAAGTGACCAGGGGATTACAGGCTGATATCACCCAGTCCCCGCCCTACTCTGGACCAATCAGTGAGCAGTATGGGTGGAGGAATGGATTTAGTGTTCATGACCCACCTGTGCTGATCTCTGTAGGAGTGTCCTCCTCTATAAATGTCCCCGTTATTCCATCCTCCTCCATAGACTGCTGATCATCCCTCACATACGCCTCTTCTTCTTCTGCTTTCACCTCAAATTCTATATCTATCAGATCTTCAACCTAAAACAAAATAATAATAGAAGAGGTCACCTGTAAAACATGAACTCCAATATTGTGGCATCACATTAAAAAAATCACTTCTATAAGTCCTTTTTCTGAATGCTCCATCCCACCAACCTTGTAATGGTGAGGGATGGTGTGACCTTCCTGTGTGGAATCCCGGGAATACAGAGGATGGGGACATCTCTCTGGTGGGTTCCTGGTATTAGGTGGCTCCATCATATCCTTGTGTCCTTCTGAAAACTCCTCCATCACTCCATACTCCTCATCCTCCTCTTTATACTCTTCTTTAACATCAATATTCTCATCCCCGAGGATTCCACTCTGAAAGATATAATAAAACATTCATTGTAGCAAACATGCTGTGTATAAATCACAACTACCAATAATTGTCATCATCTACCTGATGATGGTGAGGGATGGTGTGACCTTCCTGTGTGGAATCCCGGGAATACAGAGGACGGGGACATCTCTCTGGTGGGTTCCCATGACTGGATCCATCTGTAGGAAACACACACACTGACTGAATCCATTGTTTCTATGTGTTTATCAGATGATGGGGGATCTAGGTGGATCCTCCGTACTGCTCTCTCCTTTACAATAAAGTCTCCTCTTACCCGGTGATGTGAGGGGCGGCTGATTGTCCATCATGACGTCCTTGTAGAGATCCTTGTGTCCTTCTAAATACTCCCACTCCTCCATGGAGAAATAGACAGTGACACCCTGACACCTTATAGGAACCTGACACACACAATGATACAGTCACCATCCAGACACATCCCTTGTCTGTTACTGGAGAATGTCCCAGAATTCCCGGCACCGCTCACCTCTCCTGTCAGCAGCTCAGTGATCTCTCTGGTGACTTCTAGAATCTTCTTCTTCTTTCTCTCTTCTATCAGGGAGGGAGGTGGAGGCAATGTGATGTCATATGATCTCCAGACTTCACAGGAGGAAAACTCTACATCTGAACACAAATAGTCACATCAAATGATATTCCCAGAATCCTCCTCACCTCTCCATTCAGGTCTCCATTTTATTAAAGCCCCACTTCAGGCTGAGGTATAATTTCCCCCCACAGGACCCCCACACTACGCAGGGTATAAGGAATTCTGACGTCATAACACAACGCAGGATCTACAGTTCTGTTTTGCTTATGAGGATGCCAAGCGTTCTCCCACATCCTAAGACCATAGAATAAAAAGAAAGGAGCCAGATGGAGGGACATTGGGAGGAGGAGCTGTGAGGTCAGTGTGATGTCATAGGATTCTCTGACTCTGGATGGAGGGACATTGGGAGGGGGAGCTGTGAGGTCAGTGTGATGTCATAGGATTCTCTGATTCTGGATGGAGGGACATTGGGAGCTGTGAGGTCAGTGTGATGTCATAGGATTCTCTGATTCTGGATGGAGGGACATTGGGAGGGGGAGCTGTGAGGTCAGTGTGATGTCATAGGATTCTCTGACTCTGGATGGAGGGACATTGGGAGGAGGAGCTGTGAGGCCAGTGTGATGTCATAGGATTCTCCATCCCCTGCCACTTATAAAAGTGGTATAATCCTTTGGTATAGACTGATGAGGTGAGAAGGTGACACCTCTCCACAATGAGGAGAAAGTTCCGGCCCCGGAAGTGGGGGAATGTTCTGCCCCTGAAGGGGTTAATCTGGGTTCCCACACTATATATGTGTGTATCATCATCTGCTGGAGATAAAAGACGTCACAGTGACTATGGAGGAAGAGGACGGACATGACTATGGAGGAAGAGGACGGACATGACTATGGAGGAAGAGGACGGACGTGACTATGGAGGAAGAGGACGGACATGACGGGGGGTTACTGGGTGTAAATAGGAAATAACATCTTATTACCTCCTCTGCTGCCACTTCCAGCAACGTCTCCTCTCTGCTTCCTCCCAACTCAGCTCTCACACGCAACTTCCTGTCTGTACCTGACATCACTTCCTGTCTCTACCTGATATCACTTCCTGTCTGTCTTCCATAGAGACTTCCTGTCTGGGTAGAAGTGAGATCCCCACCTTGTGGAGCTCAGAGGAACTGCAGCCCCGAGAAGCATCTGGTAGTGTGGCCCCGGCCTTGTGCTGGGTGTGTATGGACTGTAGATCCTTGTGTAGGGAGGAAATGACTCCTATCTGTGACTGCTGTAACCTGCTGACTGGCATCTCCTGTGAAATCTGACACTGGCACTGGATACACACAAGGCAGTCAGGGATTTCAGCCCCTCCCTTCTCCTCTCAGACTGTAATACAGAGAGAGCCAATCAGAAGAGGTATTAAAGGAGCCAATGACAGGGACTTTCTCAGCAGGAGGTGCAGCTGCAAAGCATTGTGGAATATGCAGTCCTGAACAGAAATGGCCTGATATCTGATATGAGGGATGGAACTACAGAGACCAGCATGCTTAGTGAGAGGAGAGTGAAGGACTCCATCTTGTTTTTCCTGAGGGGAGGCAGTCTGCATGTGGCAGGAGACAGTCTGGACCTGGCAGAGAAGTGCTCAGGGTCAGTTCACAGCATGTTTAGGTATCTGCATCAGTCAGGGAACATCCAACCTGAGAGATGTGGCCTACAGTACAGTGCCTACACCGACAGTGTGAAGGGCTCATCGTGAGGTGACCACAGGAGACGGTCATTTCCAGGACCATGGTTTGGGCCTTAGTCCCAGGATCTGGTGAGAGGGATTTTGCCCCCTGGCAGATGACAGGAACACGGCACACAGAGACATGACACTTCTCCCATACTCACCAGGCACTGGGTTGTGTAGATGGTCCTGCTATACAGACACAGTGTTTGCTTTGCTATACAAATCCTGCCACGGGATTACAATGATACTTTACCATAGGAGTGTAAGTGCACCAATGAAAGTGTCTCGCTGAAGACCCCAACATTCATCCTGTTACCAAGAGACTGAAGTTACTGGTGCCATACGGGCACGCGCATGCGTATTCAGGCCTCTATATTGCATGGT
Source organism: Staurois parvus (assembly GCF_062004578.1). NCBI lineage: Eukaryota > Metazoa > Chordata > Amphibia > Anura > Ranidae > Staurois > Staurois parvus. The sequence goes on from NW_028318018.1 coordinate 1,212,924, forward strand.
GTGGGAGGGAATAGCTCTACCTTGGAAAGTAGCTATGAAGCATCAGTTGGGCGCAGTGTTTGCCTATTGGGCTTGTGGTGTCGGGGGTTAGAAGGGAGAAGTCTGACACCACAGAGAGTCATCCTTCTGCTCTCCTCCAGACATACCTAGGGTCGGCACAGGGGGTGATGCCAGTTAGAGGGGTGGGAGATTAGTGAACATTCTCTCCTGGATCTCCCCTTCTTTCATTGAACATTTACTCCTGGATTTCCACTTCCCATGGTGAACGTTCACTCCTGGATTTCTCCCTCCTGGAGTGAGCATTCGCTCATGGATCTCCCCTTCCTTTAGTGAATGTTCGCTCCTGGATCTCTCTTCCTTCAGTGAACATTGACTGGTGGATATGAGAGGATGGGGAGACGTCAGAGGTCCATCAGCTTCATCAGATGACAGGAGAGACATTAGAGGTCTATCAGCTTCATCTGAGAACAGGGGAGACATCAAAATGTCCATCAGCTTCATTGTAGAACAAGGGAGACATCAGAGGTCCATCAGCTTTATCAGAGGGCAGGGGAGTCATCAGAGGTCCATCAGCTTCATCAGAGGATAGGCAGACATCAGAGGTCCATCAGCTTCATCAGAGGATAGGCAGACATCAGAGGTCCATCAGCTTCATCAGAGGATAGGCAGACATCAGAGGTCCATCAGCCTCATTGGAGATGGGAGACATCAGAGGTCCATTAGCTTCATCAGAGGATGGGGAGTCATCAGAGGTCTATCAGCTTCATCAGAGGACAGGGGAGACATCAGAGGTCCATCAGCTTCATCGTAAGACAAGGAAGACATCAGAGTTCCATCAGCTTTATTGGAGGACAGGGGAGTCATCAGAGTTCCATCAACTTCATCAGAGGACAAGGGAGACATCAGAGGTCCATCAACTTCATCAGAGGACTGGGGAGACATCAGAGGTCCATCAACTTCATCAGAGGACAAGGGAGACATCAGAGGTCCATCAGCTTTATTGGATGACAGAGGAGTCATCAGAGGCTGTCACAGATCCCACCCACATGCACACGCCCACAGCGACTTGCTAACAGAGGCGTGCATGTCTGGCCATGACTTGGTGTAAAGAGGGAATGAGGGGGACTTATTGTGTCACAGCCCGCACTACCTCTCCTCTCATATTAGGACCCATGCAGTTTATGTTGTCTATATGGAGGAGGTGTAGGGTTAGATTCATCCTAGGCTCTAAGTGTTCCCCCTTGACCAACATCATTTTTAATCCAAGTCTCCCAGATAGTCTGGCCATTGGTTGAGTCCATCCTTGGGCTGAGGCTAATCTATTCCAATTGCAACAATTACAACCTTAAATCCTTCCCTGACATTCACAAAGCTGCTCGCATTCCACCCCATCAGTATTTTATCTACAGATACAACACATTTTTGCCTCCAAAGCCTCTTCTCTGACTCTTGAACAACCTACCCCTTTAGATCATATCTGCATCCAAGGCCCACACCACCGGGACATCATTTCCGCTACGTATACATTGCTGGTAGATGTCGCCCTTTTTCTATTGGTTCTCCCCTTTATATGTGTAAATGGTCCCGTTTCCTTCAATGTGATATTGGGTTGGATCAATGGAGTAGGATTTGGGAGGCCTCTTCTAAATCTTCTGTGTGTGTAATGTGTACAGAAAATCCTTCTAAGACCCCGATGTTTTGGTATCGGACCCCTGAGGTTCTCCATGATCGTAACCTGAATGTTTCTTCTGTTTGCTGGTGTTGTGGGACGGAAACTGACACTCTTTTCCACATTTTTTAAAGCCGGTCCATTGCGCCCTTTTGGAGGAGGTCCTTACCCCATTGTGGTTACTTTTCCTGGCTCCTGTCCCTTTTGAGCCCATTTACTTTCTGTTGGGTCTACCTTTTTGGGTCTCTCTAAATGTGCAGGAAACTTTCCACCTCCATTCTGAGGGCAGCCAGGAGAACCATTCCCATGCATTGGCTGTCTTCTATGTCCCCCATGTTACCGGCACTGATGAAGGTCAGAGCAGAAATGAGAAAGTTGGAGTACCTACCTGCTTTACACCCTGCTACTGTCCCTGCGCTGGAGGCAGTTCAGGACCCACGGGACACCTATGACACCGATCTGTCTGCTCCGATCGTTTGTGATTGATGGCCATGTCACTGTTTTGTATTGACATTGTATGTTCTTATGTACCTCTCATCGATGAGCTGCTTTATCAGCCTTCTCTCCCTCTCTGCTTTTATTTTACATTTACCTTTGTGGCTGCTTGTTGTAATGTGTGACATAGAGAGGGAAATGGGTGCTAATAGGCTGCAGGAGATCTGCTGAGACTTAGAGAGGGAAATGGGTGCTAATAGGCTGCAGGAGATCTGCCGAGACATAGAGAGGGAAATGGGTGCTAATAGGCTGCGGGAGATCCGCTGAGACATAGAGAGGGAAATGGGTGCTAATAGGCTGCGGGAGATCCGCTGAGACATAGAGAGGGAAATGGGAGCTAATAGGCTGCAGGAGATCCGCCGAGACATAGAGAGGGAAATGGGTGCTAATAGTCTGCAGGAGATCTGCCGAGACATAGAGAGGGAAATGGGTGCTAATAGTCTGCAGGAGATCTGCCGAGACATAGAGAGGGAAATGGGTGCTAATAGGCTGCAGCAGATCCGCTGAGACATAGAGAGGGAAATGGGAGCTAATAGGCTGCAGGAGATCCGCCGAGACAGAGAAAGGGAAATGGGCGCTAATAGGCTGCAGGAGATCCGCCGAGACATAAAAAGGGAAATGGGCGCTAATAGGCTGCAGGAGATCCGCTGAGACATAGAAAGGGAAATGGGCACTAATAGGCTGCGGGAGATCCGCTGAGACATAGAGAGGGAAATGGGAGCTAATAGGCTGCAGGAGATCCGCTGAGACATAGAGAGGGAAATGGGTGCTAATAGGCTGCAGAAGATGATGTCATTATGAGTGGATTGATATATATTTTTGCATTGTCCCCCCAGAAGGATCAGGTTTGGCGGGATCGCTCTCATTAGCTATACATTTGTATTTTGTGTTCTGTGTTTGTAAGACTTTTCTATATGTAATAAGAGATGTTTGTTGAACAGTTGGTTACATAAGAGTTACATTTATTTCTTCTTCCTTTATTCAGTAATGTTTCATCTCCCGTAGTATCCCTGTAAGGTACATATTATACAGGAAGGGGGATTATGGGATGGATCTCGGGGCTGCAGTTCCTCTGAACTCCACAAGGTGCTGATCTCACCTATACTCACACAGGAAGTCTCTATGGAATGCAGACAGGAAGTGATGTCAGGTGCAGACAGGAAGTGATGTCAGGTACAGACAGGAAGTGATGTCAGGTACAGACAGGAAGTTCCAGATGAGAGGTGAGGCGGGAAGAAGTATAGAGGAGACGTTGGTGGAAGTGGCAGCAGAGGAGGTAATAAGATGTTATTTCCTATTTACAACAAATGTATATAAATCTGAGGCTCTTTTAGGAATGTTGGGGGTTTAAGCAATGAAAGGGGCTTTATAGCAACTTAAATGTGTAATATGTGTAACATTGTTCTGTTTATCTCCCCCTCCCCTCCCCCGCCTGTCTCCAGCACTGCACCCGGGGACTAGCAGGGAGGGGAGAGACCTTGCAGTGTAATGAGTACCGATTGGCTGCTCCTCAGGAAAGGGGAGTGTCCGGCTTATCCTTTCTTCCTTTCACTCTCAGAGCCGTTTTTGCATTTTTTGCACGTTTAAAAAAATCATTTTATCCTGAAGATGACACAAAACCCCCAAAATATCGATTTTCTGAAAGTAGAGACTTTAGAGAATAAAATAGCAGCAGTTCTAATTTTTATGTCACAAAATATTATCACAAAGTCTAGGAAATGCCAAATTTCAGTAAAAAATTATTATTACATGGAGTTTATATAGCGCCAAAGGGTTTGCTCAGCGCTGTACAATAGAGGGGGGACAATACATGAAACAGTAGAGCAACAACAAACAGCACACGAGGGGTTAGAGGGCCCTACTCTTAGGAGCTTACAATCTAGGAGGGAGGGGGTAGTGGTACAGGAGGAAGTGGCTGTGGGGGATGGAGTGATAGGAGGAATGAAGAACGGCTGTTAGGTGAGGGTGGGGTAGGCTTCCCTCAAGAGGTGGGTTTTCAGGGAGCGCCTGAAGGTGAGGAGGGAAGGTGACAGTCTGATGGATTAGGGTAGTGAGTTCCAGAGGATGGGGGAGGACCTGGAGAAGTCTTGCAGTCGTGCATGGGAGGAGGAGACCAGGGAGCATGATAGGAGGTCCTGTGAAGAGCGAAGGGTACGGGTAGGGTGATACCTGGGAATCAGGTCGGTGAGGTAGTTAGGGGCAGTGTTGTGAACGGCTTTGTAGGTCAGGGTTAAAAGTTTGAATTTGATGCGTTAGCAATCGGGAGCCAATGAGGGGATAGGCAGAGGGGGGTGGCAGAGGTGGAGTGGTTGGTGAGGTGGATGAGTCTGGCCGCTGAGTTCAGGATGGTCTGGAGCGGGGAGAGCCTGCACTGGGGAAGGCCGGTGAGGAGGGAGTTGCAGTAGTCCAGGCGTGAGATAATCAGGGAGTGTACAAGTAGTTTAGTGGTGTCTGGGGTAAGGAAGGAGCGTATCTTGGCGATGTTGCGGAGGTGGAGCCTGCATGTGTTTGTAAGTGATTGGACATGAGGTTGGAAGGAAAGGTTTGCGTCCAGAATGACGCCAAGGACTTTGGCTTGCGGGGCGGGATTGATGGTGGTGATGTTAGTAGTGATGGAAAGGATGGGGGGGGGGGCACGGGCAGGGGGAAAGACGAGAAGCTCGGTTTTGGAGAGGTTAAGCTTGAGGAAATGGAGCGACATCCAGTCAGAGATGTCGTTTAGGAGGTGAGTGATGCGGGCGGAGAATGTGGGGGTGAGGTGAGGGGTGGAGAGGTAGATTTGAGTGTCATCAGCGTAGAGGTGGTAATTGAAGCCGTGGGAGTGTATGAGTTTGCCAAGGGAGGAGGTGTAGATGGAGAATAGAAGGGGTCCAAGGACAGAGTCTTGGGGGACCCCAACAGAGAGGGGGAGGGAAGGGGAGGTGGCACTGTTGTAGGAAACGCTGAAGGAGCGTCGGGATAGGTAAGAGGAGAACCAAGAGAGAGCGGTGTCTCTGATGCCAAGGGAGAGTAGTTTATTAAGGAGGAGGGGGTGGTCAACTGTGTCGAAGGCCGCAGAGAGGTCCAGGAGAAGGAGGACAGAGTAGTCGCCTTTGGCTTTGGCGGTTAGTAGATCGTTAGTGATTTTGAGGAGGGCGGTTTCAGTGGAGTGTAGGGGACGGAAGCCAGACTGTAGTGGATCAAGGAGGTTGTTGTCAGTTAGGTGGGCGCTTAGGCAGTCGTAGACTAGGCGCTCAAGGAGCTTGGAAGTGAGTGGCAACAGGGAGATGGGTCTGAGGTTGTTTGGGTCAGAGGGGTCCAGGGAGGGCTTTTTGAGTATGGGGGTGATGTGCGCATGCTTTAGGGGGGAGGGTAATGTGCCAGCAGAGAGGGATAGATTGAAGATATGGGTGAGGGAGCAGATGAGGGAAGAGGGGGGTGACTGGAGGAGTCGAGAGGGGATAGGGTCCAGGGGGCAGGTAGTGAAGCGGGCTTCTGAGAAGACCCTGGTGACTTCCTCAGTGGTAGCAGGGCTGAAGGAGTGCAGAGCTGGGGGGGTTACGGTAAGCGGGGTCTTGGGTGTGGAGGGGGGCAGTGCGGTTGCGAGGTCAGGGGAGGGGAGAGAAGAGGGGGTGATAGGGGGAGGCTAGGTGGGGAGGTAGATTGCGAGTTGACAATGTCCTTACGGATAGTGTCAATCTTGTTACGGAAATGGGTGGCAATCTCGTGGGCGGTGAGTGAGGTACTGAGTGGAGGAGGGGGGAGAGAGCAGGGAGTTGAAGGTGGAGAAGAGTCAGCGAGGGCATGTGGAGAGGGTGTTGATCAGGTTTACGAAGTAGGCTTGCTTGGCGGCGTGGAGGGAGGAGGTGTAAGTGAGGAAGGCAGATTTGTAGAGGGAGAATGCATGAGGGGACCTGGTTTTGCGCCATAGTCTCTCCAGCGCACGACTGCGACGTTTGAGGCATTTAGTATGGTCGTTCTGTCATGGTTGAAGCAGTCTAGGTTTGATGTTGCGTGTGGTAAGGGGTGCCAGAGAGTCTAGGGTAGCTGATAGTGAGTCATTGTATGTGGTGGTGGCTAGGTCAGGACATGACAGTGGAAAGATGCTGCCGTGTAGGCGGTTGGCAGCCGAGTGGAGGGGGGCCGGGTTCAGGTTGCGTGAGGAGGTGGTGGTCGGAAAGAGGTCTTGTGTTGGGAAGATAGCGATGAGTGATAGAGGGGGTGGGGACCCTCGTCCTATAATCCCCTCATCACTGTCCCTCCTATAAAAGACAGTTCTGGTTGTTTCTTCACTCTCTGACCTCTGGTGGGGCTCAGCCCCGCTGTTCTTTGTGATTAAATCATGGACTACATAAGGAAGTGCAGTACTTCTTGTGTTGGGAAGATGGTGATGAGTGATAGAGGGGGTGGGGACCCTCGTCCTATAATCCCCTCATCACTGTCCCTCCTATAAAAGACAGTTCTGGTTGTTTCTTCACTCTCTGACCTCTGGTGGGGCTCAGCCCCGCTGTTCTTCATGACTAAATCATGGAGTAAATAAGGAAGTGCAGTACTTCTTGTGTTTGGCAGATGGTGATGAGTGATAGAGGGGGTGGCAGCTCCCTCAGGCCTCTGCAAAGCCTTCTCTGCCCTCCGGCACAGTGAGTACTTGTTCTCCTATTCCCCACTCTGACAGCCATGCAGAGGTTCCTGAACCCCCAGAACCATCGCTGAAAGAAATAACAGCAGTCCACACTCATGGCACATCGCTCACACAGCTTACTGTGGAATATAAACGCATGAAAGAGGACATTTTATTTATCCGCCATGATATGCACAAGATGAGAGAGAGGGCGACCACCATTGAAGGCAGGGTGAGCACATTGGAGGATGAACTCCCTCCATTGTAACAAGATGTACATTCTAACACCATGAAAACATCTGAGCACCTGGCCAGATCAGAGGACATGGAGAATCACCTACGTAGGAGCAACCTTCACCTGGTAGGCTTGCCTGAGAAAGCTGAGGGAAAGAATCCTGTGGGATTTATTGAGACTTGGTTACTGAATACATTCGCAAAGATGACCTAACACCTTTTTTCTCAGTGGAAAGAGCCCATAGGGTCCCACCCCATCCTCCTCCACCGGGGCCCCTGACAGACCTTGTCTACTGAAACATTTACATTACAAGGATAGAGATGTCATCCTCCATCTTGCTAGACAACCACCTGCCATGGAAATACAAGGTGCAAAAATATCTATATTTCCAGATTTCTCAGCTGAAATCCAGCGTAAGTGAGCCAGATCTACTGATGTTAAATGCCGCCTACGTGTGATCCAAGTGTCTTACTCCATGATTTATCCTGCGAAGCTACGAGTCATAACAGACGGCTCCGTACAATTCTATGACTCCCCTGCAGCAGCATCTACCTGGCTGGATAGGAATGAAAGGTGCTTATGTCCAGCTCCAGTATGACTTATCCATTGCCCGGCGTTCACAACTCAAATTTCTCCTTGTCTCTCCCTTAGTATGAAAGCGGAGTTCAGGGATGAGTAGATTGCCTGTTTTGCTTTAGTAACAGATGACTCTCATGGCTACACCCTTTGGAATGTCACATATAGTCCCTTTGCTTTCCCCTTCTGTTATCCTGCGGGGTGTTTTTGAGTTGACTCAGGTTTGCCCATGTTTGGGCCTAAGCTGGTATTTTTCTATTTTTTTCACTTGCTATGCTGTCTCTGGACCGGAAAACATCCTACACCAATTATCACCTACTGGAGTGTGAGAGGAGATCCATCATCTCTGGGTGTTCCCTATAATTGTATATATTGTGCTGACGATATCCCACCAAACACTTCCTTGGGACATGGAACACTACCCCTGAGGAATCACACTCCTAGTCTTCATAACCTCCTTCATAACTATGAGTAATCAAAAGGATATTGTCCTTTCTTGGAATGTCCATGGCCTGCATGACCCAAAGAAGAGAACGTCTGTCTTCACATTCCTCAGCCATCAAAACCCTTCCATTGTACGCCTTCAGGAGACTCACATGACTTTGGATACTCTTCATCTTTTGAAACGCTCTGAGTTCCCCCTTCAGTTCCATACTACACACTCTCAGTACTCTAGGGGCATGAGTATAATGGTTGTCAGAGGAGTACCTTTCATGGTTATCTCATCCAAAATAGATCCGTTGGGTCGTTATATATTTCTGTTATACAGTTGGGACTCTCATTTATGTGTTCTTGCAAATATGTATGTACCTCCACCATTTCATATGGAGACGGTGAGATGTCTGTTTCAATTTATAGCCACCCATCCGCAAACACCATTATTGGTAATGGGGGACATTAACACAGTTTTGGATACTTCCTTAGATCTCTTAGAAAAATATCCCCATTGGCCCTAGAAAATCTCTCCTTTTGAACGCCATATGAAGGAAATTGGACTCCGGGACTTATGGCAATCCCTCCACCCACTAGATGCTCAAATTTAATGTCACTCCTTGCTATCCCATATAGATTTGGCATTGGGTTCCAATCTGATTCTACCATATACACCTCAGGTGAGCTATTTAACCTATCTGATCATTCCGAATGCGTATATCCTTGTCCCTGAAAAGGTCCTCTACATTTACATTGTGGAAACTCTCTTCACTGACTTAATGCATAAACAATTACAGGGCTTTCTACTTGGATACAGACACTCAACATCTCCTATGATTGTTTGGGATGCTTTGAAAGCATATATTAGAGGCACGTGTATCAAAGAAATGTCCAGAATGAAGACTAACTCCAGACAATGGGAGGTTGAGGCCGGCCAATCTGTAGCTAAGGCAGGACAAGCCTATCTTAGCAATACCAACCCTGATACAGAGAGGGGGTGTTTGCGGCACAACAGTTTTTGCGCACTGTCCAACTTCAGCATGCTGAAAATAAACATTTTTTCTTCTCAAGCCTTGAGGAGGGGGAAAAGACGGGTCATATTCTCACAATCATTGCAAAAGCTCAGTAACCATCTTCTCATATCTCTTCTTTAAAACTGTCCGACTCAATTGGTCACAGATACCCCCTCCATCTTACAAGGCTTTAGATCTTTTCATGAGACGCTCTACTCTCCCAAAGTGTCTTCTGATGACTCTACCATGCGGGAGTTTTTAACACTTCCTCAACTTACTATTCATCAAAGGCAAAAACTTAGTACACCACTCACTCCTGAAGACTTGCAGATGGCTGGAGCTTCATACCCCAATTCCAAGGCTCCCGGCGGAGATGGGCTGCTGATGGATATTTACAAATAATTGGGGGAATACTTCTACCTGAACTACTTAAAGTACTCCAGGTGGCATTGGAACAGAACTCCCTCCCCATGTATGAGGCAATAATAGTTGTACTTGAAGCCGGGGAGGGACCCAACCTTAGCAGAATCCTACTGGCCCATATCGCTATTGACCTCAGACCTCATAATTATTACTGAAGTACTGGTGACCAGACTGACTAGGGTTATCTCTACACTTATTCACCCGGATCAGTCGGGTTTCATTCAGATCTACAGCAATTAGAGATGAGCGAATCGAACCAGGCGAACCGGAATTCGATACGAATTTCAGGAAAAATTCGATTCACGGCGAATCCGAATATTTGCCTACTTCGGGTGCGCGAATCGGATTTTTCCCGATCAGCCGGAAAAAGTGTCCCTGCAGAGAGCTCCGCTATTTCTGACATTTCTCTGACAGTTCCTTCACATGTACAGCGGTTGAAACATTGTATCTATTAGTTTCCATTTAGGATACAGATGTTTTTATTCGGAAACAGATGTTTCAACCGCTGTACATGTGAAGGAGCTGTCAGAGAACTGTCAGAAATAGAGGAGCTCTGCAGATACACTTTTTGCCGGCTTGGAATTATTCTTATTTTCATCCTACTTCTTCTTCCTCTTCATCCTCATCCTCTTCTTCTTCTTTTGAGGATGAAGAAGAAGAAGAAGTAGGATGAAAATAAGAATAATTCCAAGCCGGCAAAAAGTGTATCTGCAGCGCTCCTCTAAGTGTATCTGCAGAATGTCAATTATGGAAACAAATAGATACAATGTTTCAACCGCTGTATGGAGTGAATGTCCCAGAACTGTCAGAAATAGACAGAAACTGTCACAGAACTGTCCTTCTTCTCATCCTTCTCCTTCTTCTCATCCTTCTTCTCATCCTTCTCCTTCTCATCCTTCTCCTTCTTCTCATCCTTCTTCTTCTCATCCTTCTTCTCATCCTTCTCCTTCTTCTCATCCTTCTCCTTCTTATCCTTCTCCTTCTTCTCATCCTTCTTCTCATCCTTCTCCTTCTTCTCATCCTTCTTCTCATCCTTCTCATCCTTCTCCTTCTTCTCATCCTTCTTCTCATCCTTCTTCTCATCCTTCTTCTCATCCTTCTTCTCATCCTTCTTCTCATCCTTCTCCTTCTTCTCATCCTTCTCCTTCTTCTCATCCTTCTCCTTCTCCTTCTTCTCATCCTTCTCCTTCTTCTCATCCTTCTCCTTCTCCATATTCTCATCCTTCTCCTTCTTCTCATCCTTCTTCTCCTTCTCCTTCTCCTTCTTCTCATCCTTCTCCTTCTCCTTCTTCTCATCCTTCTCCTTCTTCTCATCCTTCTCCTTCTTCTCATCCTTCTCCTTCTTCTCATCCTTCTCCTTCTTCTCATCCTTCTCCTTCTCCTTCTCCTTCCTCATCTCCAAGGGCATTTAAATTAAAGGTACAGTGTTCTGCACTAATTTAAAGGCTCTCTGAAGCCTAGAAACCCTTTTTATAAGTTAACTTCGTAGCGAATAAATTCGCATCGAATCGAATTTCTTCCTGAAATTCGCCGAATCAGCCGAATCGAATTTTTGAATTATTCGCTCATCTCTAACAGCAATCAATAGTCATAGGCTTTATCTTAACCTTCAAATCCCTTCTGATAATATGGGTGACGGTGATTTTGTCTCCCGATGCTGCTAAGGTGTTTGGCTGTGTAGAATGGAGATACCTTTGGCAAGTCCTTGTGAAATGTAACCCTGGGGGACACTTTCATTTCATGGATTCAATGATTCTATCGTGCCCCGTCGGCCCGCATTCGGGTTAACAATGCCCTGTCCATCTCATTCACACTAGGCAGAGGGACACGGCAGGGCTGTCCTCTCTCCCCGCTGTTATTCGCTATAGTGATAGAACCTCTGGTGGCTGCCATTGGAGAGGATCCGGGTAAATGGTTTTTGTAGAGGAGAGCAGATGGAGAAAGTAGTTTTCTATGGTGATGACACCCTTCTGTTTTTGGGTGATACATTTGCCTCATTGACACACCTAATGACATTAATCAGTGAATTTGGCTCCTTCTCCGGCTTCTCAATAAATTGGGATAAGTCCACCCTTCTCCCACTGGACACCCTTACACATCCCATACCACCTGAAGCTGTGAGGATGGAAATAGTGGCCTCCTTTATATATCTGGGTATTATCATTCACCCCACTCTATCGAATATACAGATCTAAACTGACTTCCATTAATTAAAACATTTCAACAGAAAACAACTAGCTGGACTAAACTCCCTCGATCCGTGGTAGGGAGGTGTAACTTCATCAGAATGATCTGGGCCCCTCAATGACTTTATATTCTGCACAACGTCCCTGTTTGGATTCCTATACGGATCTTTAGAAGATTTGATATGGTGTTTGGCTCCTTAATCTGGTGGATGCCACGCCTCGGATTGAACTAGAAACTCTACAGGAGGCTAAAGATATGGGAGGCCCTGAGGTTCCCAATCCTTCTCTTTATCATATTGTGGCCCAGTTACAACACTTTTCAGCCTGGCAGGACAATCCACACCCAGACCCGGTCAGTTCACTTCTTCTAAGGATTGTGTCCACAGATCATTTAGTGGAATGCCTGGAAGCAGGTGAGTTCAAAGCCCTAGCACAGTTCCCCACTCTAGCACTGATTGACAGAATGTGGAGCAAGGCCAAATATTATTTCCAATCTCAAGGTTTTACCACATTCACACGTATCCTTAATAACCAAAACTACTCGGAGCTTCTTAAACTGGAGGGGGTGATCTCAGTGGAAAGAGTGTCTTGAGTGGGGGAGGGGTGACAACACTAAGGGAGAGAGTGTCCTCAGAAGGGGAAGGCTGTCCCCAGTGCAGGAAAGGAGGGGAAGGGGTGTCTTCAGAGGAGGAAAAGAGAGGAATGGAGTATCTTCAGTGGAGAGGATGTCTTTAGTGGGGGAGGGGGGTCCTCTATAGGGGAGAAGGGGGTGTTCTTAGTGGAGGAGGGGAAGGGTTTTTTGGGTAAATGACACCAGATCAAAGTCCTCCTGAGAAGTTCCAAAAGAGACAACTGGCTTGTCTATGTAAAAAGATAGCTTTAGCTGAACCTTAGAAAGCACAGCTTATTATGCGGGGGCTAGGAGGTAAACTGCCCCCAGCTTTGTTTGTGGACAGGGAGGAGTTCAATGGTCTGTTTACACAAGTCCTAAACAAAAGCTCCATTGTTCTCGGAGTTTAATTTCTCCAGAAGGAAGAAGCTGCTCTGGCTGTACAGATCACAGAGGTGGAGTCTACACTGCAGTCTGCATTGTCAGCCGAGCAGCTGAAGGAGTCCAACATCTAACCGTCTACTAATCAGGCGTACTCTTGGAGCACCACCTACACAAGACTCACCTCGTCCATCTAGACTGCTCACTAGAGCTTCTTCTACAGCCTCTGACCCATCACTTCCCTCCTCTGCTGGAGGCACTTTATTAGGATCTATAGAGGGACAACTCCGGCCTCGTATTGTACATCAGAATCAAGGAAACAGCAGAGATCCGGCCACAGGGGAGGTAGGAAACATCAACGCTGCAACAAGGGATCTCCCACTCATCCAACCATCCCAACAGATGATTCATCATCAACAGAAATAGACAGAATTGTCACTTTCTCCTCAGCTGGACTGACATCGGGTAAGATGGACCTTCTGGGGAAAGGTTGGGGCTTCAGCCCTAAAGGTATCATGAAGAAGTTGTTGTTGGCACAGGACTTGTATAGATGTTTTAGGAATATTAGATTGAAGGGACATTATTCTTGGAGAGGTGATATTGAGGGATCATCTGTAGTCACACCACTGAGTAGGTCTGTCTGAGGTTTGCAGACAAAATGGAAGTTTCCACCACCCACTACATATGCAGCAGCAGAAATGTTCCTTCATTTGGATGATAAAGATGGTGACGTATGACAGTCTATGATCAGGAACTCTGGGGTCATATCCTAATAATGGGACCATTGAGGAGAAAGGTGCATTGCCATCATTAGCAGCAAGGGGAGATATAACATTGAAGCCAGCTGATAAGTCTGGTGCAGCTCTGCATAGGAACCAATCAGCTTCCAGGTTTTATGTCAAAGCTTAATTGAACAAGCTGAAGTCAGAACCTGATTGGCTCCCATGCACAGCTGCCCCAGATTTTGCACACTCCAGTTTTAGTAAATCAGCCCCATTGAGATGGTTTGTGCCAGATCCCGGGTTGTGAGTTCCATTCAGTACAATGTCTTTGAGTTCTCTTGCTAGTTGACTCCCCCTTGTTAGTTGAGGTGTTTGTAGTCATAGAGGTGTTGGGTCATGATGGAATGATGTTGTGTCAGGTGAATGGTAGGCTCTGACCTGGTTTTATCTGCCAGCTCTGTGTTGATTCGCTGAGTTTTCTATTGTTTGTTATGTCCATCCTTGGAATTAGGGAGGACAGTATGATGTTGGAGTGAGGACATTTTTGTTGTGCGGTCTCTGTTAGTTGTAATAGTTTATTCTCAGAGGCTTCCTTTTGTCCCTGGAGGATGTTTGGGTCGGTGTGTATGATGATATGTTTGGGTCGGTGTGTATGATGATATGTTTGGGTCGGTGTGTATGATGATATGTTTGGGTCGGTGTGTATGATGATATGTTTGGGTCGGTGTGTATGATGATATGTTTGGGTCGGTGTGTATGATGATACGTTTGGGTCGGTGTGTATGATGATACGTTTGGGTCGGTGTGTATGATGATATGTTTGGGTCGGTGTGTATGATGATACGTTTGGGTCGGTGTGTATGATGATATGTTTGGGTCGGTGTGTATGATGATATGTTTGGGTCGGTGTGTATGATGATATGTTTGGGTCGGTGTGTATGATGATATGTTTGGGTCGGTGTGTATGATGATATGTTTGGGTCGGTGTGTATGATGATATGTTTGGGGTTGGTGAAATACGGATCATTGATGACTCCTATCGCTTGTTCAGTTGTTGGACTTGAATTTTGTTGTCTTGTTCCTGGGAAGAGCCGTTTGGTGTTTAGATATTTCCCATTGGAGTCTATTAATAACAAAAAGAATCCGGAGTTTGTTGGCTGTTCTTGTGGTTTGATGATTGTTTGTAGGGATGGGCTTCATGTTCGAGTTGAACCTAAGTTTGATTTGAACATGGGCCGTTCATGTGTTCAGCAAACATAAATAGTACGGGTGTTCAGTGGGCTGTTTGCCCACCATGCCCCACAATGCACTGCGCCCTGACAATGCATTGTGATTGGACAAAGCAATGCACCTAACCACAAGTCAGGTGTAATACTTTGACCAATCACAGTGTGTGGTGATGTCACAAGGGGGCGGGGTATATAAAAACTGTTGTCACGGCCCCAGCTGTCAGACAGCCAGGAGCCAGCATCACAAGCAGAGCTTTTTTCCCCTTTTTTGGGTAGCGTTGGTGGCAGGATCGTGATTGACGTTGGATCTACTTTGGGGGACATTTTTTAAAATGTTTATTTTTAATAAAGGACTGGTCAAAGACTGACTCCTATCACTTTTTACACTACACTTTTTTTTGTGAATGGGTAGCAGTACCATATAGGAGGGGGCCGGGATCTTGGGGCCCCCTTGTTAAAGGGGGCTTCCAGATTCCAATAAGCCCCCCAGGCTACAGACCCCCACAACCACAGGCTACGGATGTCGGAAAGAGGCCCTTGTCCCCATCAATATGTAGACAAGGTGCTTTGGGGGGCTCCTGGCCCAAGGCACCCCTCCATGCCGAGGGCATGTATCCTGGTATGGTTCAGGAAGGGGGACGCTCACCACCCCTTTCCTGACCTGCCGGGCTGCATACTCAGATAAGGGTCTGGTATGGATTTTGGGGGGCCCCCATGCCATTTTTAACCAATAGCCATCCGGCCAATAGCCGTTTGGTGGCCAGAAAAAGGCTGTAGATTTCCGGGTGGAAGCCATATGGCGTCCTCCCACACATGCACAGTTTTTGCACTTGCAGAGCGCACAGCGGAGCTATCTGTCACCGGCCGTGTACCTCGAACATGGCCGATGACAGATCTGTGTACCAGCCCCAGTTGCTGGTACCATGTGACCTGCTGTGACCAATCACAGAACTTTACATGACAGTTGTATACAATGGATGGCTTCATTCATGCCATCCATTGTATACTAGTGTCTAGCTGTGAATGGTCAGAGCGATCACATGCACATGTCAAGTGATTAGCTGTGGCCAAATCACAGCTAAGTACAAAAAAAAAACCCTGAATGAATCGATGTCATTCAGGTAAATGCTTGCTTATAGCAAAGTAATTATTTGCTATAAGCAAATTGTGTAAAAAAAAATACCAAAAAACAAAATACTGATCACTTCCCCAAAGTAGTACAATGTTACTATGCTAACATTATACTACTTTGGACATAGTGAAATAAGAAAAAAAAATATTAAAAAAGGAAAAAAATGTAATAAAAAATTAAAACTAATAAAAAAAAATATATATATATATTTTTTTTTCATACTGTCACCAGTCAGTGTCCCTGATCATTGCCATGCCAGTTATATGATGACGCTGTACTGCACTGGTGACAGTATGTAAAATAAAATAGTGAAAATAATTTTTTTTAATTTCTTCATTTTCCAAAAAATTCTGACAAAAAAAATACAACGTCAAAAAACTCACCATTCCTCTTATGAAGTACGTTGGACTGTCTACTCTGCAAAAAGGGGTCATTTGGGGGGATATCTGTACTGTCCTTACATTTGGGGGATATCTGTACTGTCTTGACATTTGGGGGATATCTGTACTGTCCTGACATTTGGGGGGATATCTGTACTGTCCTGACATTTGGGGGATATCTGTACCGTCCTGACATTTGGGGGATATCTGTACCGTCCTGACATTTGGGGGATATCTGTACTGTCCTGACATTTGGGGGATATCTGTACCGTTCTGACATTTGGGGGATATCTGTACCGTCCTGACATTTGGGGGATATCTGTACCGTCCTGACATTTGGGGGATATCTGTACTGTCCTGACATTTGGGGGGATATCTGTACTGTTCTGACATTCTTGGACCTCAAGAAATTAGATTGGCTGTCAGTACTTCAGGATTGATCAATGTTCAGATCTATACCATAGTTTGTAAACTCTATAACTTTCCTACAAACTAAAAAATACATCCTAATTTGGGTTATTTTCACCAAAGACATGTAGCAGAATACATCTCGGCCTAAATGTATGAAGAACAATTATTTATTTGCAAACTTTTATAACAGAAACAAAGAAAAATGTGTTTTTTCAAAAAAAATTTTCGTTAATTTAGCTAAAAAACAAAAACCGCAGCAGTGATTAAATACCACCAGAAGAAAGCTCTAGTTGTGTGAAGAAAATGATAACGTTTTAGTTTGGGTACAATGTTGTATGACCGCGCAATTGTCATTCAAAGTGTGAGAGCGCTGAAACCTGAAAAATGGCCTGGGCAGGAAGGGGGTAAAAGTGCCCGGTATGGAAATGGTTAAAAAAAAATTGTCATGGAAGGTTCCTCTCAAAATCCATACCAGTCTCGATGGGCTTGTTTTTTTTTTAATTGCTGGGCAGTGCTGACAATTCTTTTGACATTCAGCTGTCGGCAGGAAGCCCCACTGACACCAGGAACATGAATGAATGTCTCACTACTAAAATACCGCGTGACTTCATCACATAACTCATGCCGGATATTAGTAACTGAGCGGAATCTTCATACTCAGATGCGGTAAGACACCTCTCAGTTCTTCGTGTTCGACATTCACTGTAGAACATTCTGTAGGTTCGGATGTTTGACCGCGACCTGAACAGGGGGGTGTTCGGCCATCACTATTTGTGGTCTCAGGATTAGTAGAGTTGTCTTGGCTATTGCTGGTCTTTGTCTTGTTACATTTCGGAAGCTGATTGGTCTCACCGGTCTGTTGTTCCTTGATGGGTACTTTGTATAAATCATCCTCTTTGATTCTCTTTCCTGATTGTTGAGCTCCATTTGTATCTTTGGTGTCATTATCTCTTCCCTCAGTTGAGGGTTTTCTTGGTGTAATTGTTACATTTTAGACTGAATTTCTAGGATAGATCTTTGGGGGTATTTTTAGTGTTTTTAGCTCTTCTCTCAGCTGCTCATTTACATTTTCTCACTTGTCTTTGAAGTTTTTCTTTTAATTGAACAAAGTCTCTCCCTAGTAGAGATTAAGCTTGTAATTTTTGGATCCTTAGATGTACTTTCTGAAAGAACCTGCAAATCGAATCCAAGCATTCTGGTTAGCAACTCATACTCCCACCAGGCATGGATTGAGCAGGTGAACTCCATAATAATACATGAAAACCTAACTTCTCCTAGGAGACTTATGGCTCTCTGGCAGAACTGGCTGGATACTCCGGTACTCACTCCCCATACTTCATTTGTCATAGGTTTTTATACGTTTAACTTTTTTAGACCCCTAAAAATGGACCAGCCAACTGTACCCTACTAAATGGTAACTACATTGGAGGCCGATACTTGGTGTATGATCCTGTAGACACAGGCCTACTTGAACGGTGTCAGCTCTCTATGTATGTACTGGAGAGAGTTACTTGCCATGTACAGGTGAATTGTTCTACGTTGCTTCTTTTTTCTCTTTTCATTTGTTTATAGAAAGTAAAAGTGACACCAGAGACAAAGCAAGTTATTGTTCTGTATGATCTGTAACATTGTCACAACTGCTTATACATTAGAATGTATGACTCCATTGTCTGGGCTGGATGTTGGATATACTGTGTGCACTTAAAAACTTAAATAATACAATTTAGTTTAATTAAAAAAAAATATTATATATATATATATATATATATATATATCAGTGATGGTGAACCTATGGCACGCAGAGCCATCTCAGTGGGCACGCCAGGAAGAAGAGGAAGATGAGCACACACGGACCACGCACAGTGACTGGCCATCCAGATCTCGTCCACACTGGACCCCCATCGAACTACATCTCCCACATGTCTCTGGGGCCAGGGTGGGCATGGATGAGAGGAAACGGCTCCTATGCGGATCTGGCACCAGGGGTGATGTAGCGGGGATGGGCGTGGAAGAGAGGAAGAGGCTCCCACACTGCTCCGGGCCAGGGGCGACGTGTTCAGCGTGGATGGGAATGAGCTGCTGGGTTGGAAGCTACACAGACACTGCCAGAGGTGAGATTAACTACTTGCCGACCGCAGATAGCCGAATGACGGCTGCACTGCGGCCGGCCAGTTCTGGGAGGGCGTAATATGACGTCCTCCCAGAATGCGCTCTCCTGCGCACCCCTAGGGGCGCGCACCGGGCGCAGCTGATCACGTGACGTGGTAAAAGGCCAATCACAGCGGCCTTTTACCACGTGATCAGCCGTGTCCAATGACACGCTGATCACCGGGAAATGCAAATGCCGGTTTTCGGCTGCACTTTCCTCACGGTGTCAGATCGTGAGGAAAGTACTGCCGAAAACCGGCAGTTGTCAGAGCGAGGATCAGCACCAATCATCAGGGCACTGATCATCAGTGATGATCCGTGCCCAGCAGTGCCACACACAAGTTCCGCCCACCTGTGCCCAGCAATGCACCCACCTGTGCCCAGCAATGCACCCACCTGTGCCCTCCTGTGCCGCCTACCTGTGCCCAGAAGTGCCACCTGTCTGTGCCCAGTAGTGCCACCCACCAGTGCCACCCACCAGTGCCCATCGGTGCAGCCCAGCAGTGCTGCCAGTCAGTGCCACCAGTCAATGCCCAGTGGTTGTGCCAGTCAGTGCCCAGCAGTGATGTCAGTCAGTGCCACCTATCAGTGCTGTCTATCAGTACCCATTATCAGTGTCGCCTATCAGTGCCACCAATCAGCGCCACCTATTTGTGACACCTCATTAGTGCTGCCTATCAGTACCGCCTATCCGTGCCACCTCATTAGTGCCGCCTATCAATGCCGCCTATCAGTGCCCATCAGTGCTACCTCATCAACGCACATCAGTGAAGGAGAAAAATTACCTGTTTGAAAAATGTTATAATCAAAACAATTGTACAACCTTGCATGACCGCGCAATTGTCAATCAAAGTGCGACAGCGCTGACAGCTGAAAATTGGCCTGGTAAATAAGGGGGTAGAAGTGCCCGGTAGGCAGGAAGGGGGTAGAAGTGCCCTGTAGGATGGAAGGGGATAGAAGTGTCCTGTAGGCAGGAAGGGGGTAGAAGTGCCCTGTGGGCAGGAAGGGGGTAGAAGTGCCTGGTGGGCAGGAAGGGGGCAGAAGTGCCCTGTAGGCAGGAAGGGGGCAGAAGTGCCCTGTGGGCAGGAAGGGGGCAGAAGTGCCCTGTGGGCAGGAAGGGGGCAGAAGTGCCCGGTAGGCAGGAAGGGGGCAGAAGTGTCCAGTAGGCAGGAAGGGGGTAGAAGTGCCCGGTAGGCAGGAAGGGGGTAGAAGTGCCCTGTAGGCAGGAAGGGGGTAGAAGTGCTCTGTAGGCAGGAAGGGGGTAGAAGTGCTCTGTAGGCAAGTGGTTAACTGCTTGCCAACCATGCTACAGCACGGTTGTCTAGTTCTGGGAGGGCGTCCCACAACGCGAACCCAGTGGCACACACCCTGCGCTGCCAGTGATCGCTGTGTCCTACGGATACAGCTGATCACGTGATAAGGTAAAAGGCCAATCACAGCAGCCTTTTACCACGTGATCAACTGTATCCAATGACACAGCTGATCACAGTGTAAATAGAGTTTCTGGTTATCGGCTGCACGCTGTCACAGATTGAAGAAAGTACTGCAGATAACCAGCAAATGTGACAGGGGAAATCTGCACTAATAATCGGAGCACTGATTATCTGTGCCATTCAGCAGTGCCCAGCAATGCCGCTATGCAGTGTCATCCAGAAGTGTCACCCATCAGTGCCCAGCGGTGTCGCCTGTCAGTGCTGCCCAGCAGTGCCACTTGTCAGTGCCGCCCATCAGTGCCGCCCATCAGTGCTGCCCATCAGTGCCACCCATCAATGATGCCCAGCAGTTCCGCCAGTCAGTGCCGTCTGTCAGTGCCTCCAGTTGGTGCTATCAGTCAGTGCCGCTTATCAGTGCCAATCATTTCCTGCATATCAGTGCATCACCAGTGCCGCCTCATCAGTGCTACCTATCTGTGCCGCCTCATCAATGCCCATCAGTGCTGCCTATCAGTGCAGCCTCACCAACGCACATCAAAGAAGAAACATTACCTGTTTGCAAAATTTTAGAATAGAAGCAAAGGAAACCTTTTATGTTTTTAATTTTTTGCTCTTTTTTAATTTATAGTGCAAAAAATAAAACACCCAGTGGTGATTAAATACCACCAAAAAAAGCTCTATTTGTGTGAAAAAAAATGCTAAAAATTGCATATGGTTACAGTGTTGCATGACCGCACAATTGTCATTGTTAAGTGCAACAGCACTGAAAGCTGAAAATTGTCCTGGGCAGGAAGGGGGTAGAAGTGCCCGGTAGGCAAGTGATTAATTCCAGTGTTGGCACTTTGCAACACAAAACCAACTTTTTTATGTCAGTTTGGGCATTCGGGCTCAAAAAGGTTCGCCATCACTGATATATATATATACAAATGATGATGTACATATGCTTTCTATATATATATAACACAGGTGTCAAACACCTGTATCCGGATCCTGCCATCCAGGTTATTTCATGTAGCCCTTGCACCTCTCCTGCAGGTACCCCCTTGTCTCCTCCCCCACCTTGTCTCAGGAGTCGGCAGCAGAGAGGAGAAAAGAACTCCTCTGCCAAATCCTGTACTTCTCAGTGCAGCTGCAGCATCCCCTCATCTCCACCTCCCTTGGTCTCAGCATTCAGCAGACTCTGGTAATTGACTCCACTCCTCCTCTGGTCCTCCTCCAGACCCTGCACTTTCTGCTTTCCCGCTCTGCCCCCAAAGGAGGTGCACGGTGATGTTAGGGAGGGTGTGGGGTTCTTGGCATCTGATGTAATGGGGGTGAGGTGCTCTGGACATCTAGTCTTACAGTTACAACTGGCCCTTTGAGGACAACCATAATGCTGACACAGCCTGCGATGATATATAAGATATATTTAATAATGATCATTAAAAATAAAAAAAAACTTTAGCTCTTTATATAGAATTCTGATTTTTATTTTTTTTGTACAGGTGGATTGATGAGCCACGTTTTTGGTCATGCTGGTCTTCATGAATACAACTCAGTCACATGGGAAACCAAACATCTGGGTGTCTTAATTGACTGAAAGTTTTTATTGCAGTTCATTGGAGGAGTCACACAGGACACAAGTCATATCCGTGTTCTAAATGTCATAAGTGCTTTGGGTCCTCTTCAACACTGATCCAACCTCAGAGGATAACATGAGAAAAGTCATTTCAGTGTTCTGGAAGTGACAATTGCTTTACAGTAAAGTCCAACCCATGTATACATAAGAGGAGTCATTTCAAGTGATTTCTTGTTTGGAACGTGACAAAGATTTTACAATGGAGGCAAAACATAGCACACACCAGAAGGTTCACACTGGAGGGAAGCCATATCAGTGTTCTGAATGTGACAAAGCTTTTACATGGAAGTCACATCTTATCATACACCAGAGGATTCACACTGGAGAGAAGCCATATCAGTGTTCTGAATGTGACAAAGCTTTTACAAGGAAGTCACATCTTATCACACACCAGAGGATCCACACTGGGGAGCAGCCATATCAGTGTTCTGAATGTGACAAAACTTTTACACGGAAGTCGAATCTTTTCATACACCAGAGGATTCACACTGGAGAGAAGTCATATCAGTGTTCTGAATGTGACAAAGCTTTTACACAGAAGTCACATCTTATCATACACCGGAGGATGCACACTGGAGAGAAGCCATATCAATGTTCTGAATGTGACAAAGCTTTTACACAGAAGTCATATCTTATATCACACCAGAGGATCCACACTGGAGAGAAACCACATCAGTGTTCTGAATGTGACAAAACTTTTACATGGAAGTCACATCTTATCACACACCAGAGGATTCACACTGGAGAGAAGTCATATCAGTGTTCTGAATGTGACAAAGCTTTTACATGGAAGTCACATCTTATCACACACCAGAGGATCCACACTGGAGAGAAACCACATCAGTGTTCTGAATGTGACAAAGCTTTTACACATAAATCAGATCTTATCATACACCAGAGGATTCACACTGGAGAGAAACCACATCAGTGTTCTGAATGTGATAAAACTTTTACACAGAAGTCAGTTCTCATAGCACACCAGAGGATTCACACTGGAGAGAAGTCATATCAGTGTTCTGAATGTGACAAAGCTTTTACATGGAAGTCAGATCTTATCACACACCAGAGGATCCACACTGGAGAGAAACCACATCAGTGTTCTGAATGTGACAAAGCTTTTACACATAAATCAGATCTTATAATACACCAGAGGATCCACACTGGAGAGCAGCCATATCAGTGTTCTGAATGTGATAAAACTTTTAAATGGAGAGGAAACCTTGTCATACATGAGAGGGTTCATACTGGAGAGAAGCCATATCAATGTTCAGAATGTGGCAAAGCTTTTACAGGTAATGCCGGGCTAATCTGTCACCAGAGGATTCACAAGCTTGAGCTGCATAGAGGAAACTCCAGAAGAAGGGGCAATATTAAAAAAGTCACAGCTGTCCCATTAGGTTCACAGGCCCAATGTCTTCCCACAAACTAAGGAAGACACGATGCTACTTAAAAAAAAAAACTTTGAACAAACAGGACTCTAATGATCAGATTCATTGGGTTTAGTGATTATGTCCATCAGAAACACACCTAGAAGGCCTGTGAATATTTTACCTTTGGACATTTCTTCAGATAAGCAGCAATGACTGAACTGTTTTCCTCATCATTCTCATCTTTATCCTTTTTTATGGAGCATTGACTGAACATGTAATGCATTTTCATCATTCACTAACTGAGCTATGTTCCCATGTGTTTTCTTCATTGCCAGAATCTGACCAACCAATACATGACCAACATTGCCTCAGTACCAGAGTCTAGGATGGGGTCCAATGGCTTCTTGCCACTCCTCTGAAACCTCATTAGGAGAGTCCATTCCAGGTTCTTTTGAGAATTGATACATCATAAGCTAGGCTTGAGGGCTCCAGCTAAGCCCACCTTGTCCACACCTCCCATTACATGTTCCACCTCCTCTCCCATGATCAATGCCTCCTTTCCATGTTCCATCTCCTCTCATAGATGACATCTTTGCAGGCAGGTCTATAGCTGAGATACCAGCCAGATAGAGGTCTATGTTTGGTTAGAGAGTAACTTCTTAAGCTGGTGTAGGCCTTCCAACACGGAGTTAATGCTGTTTTAGGGGATGTATTCAACAGTATCACCTAATCCCAGCTGGCCACTTATGTTTCATCTGGTTTTCTCAAAAGGGATTCTATCAGGTGAAGATTGGATGTCCTTGTTATCTTTTTTTTTTTGTCCAGCTATTGCTCATCTCCATAAACTATTCACACGGTACAACTGCAAGAGATCTGAGCTTACAAAGTGCTAAGTGTGCGGTCATATTCCTACCACTTCTTCTGGGAGACTGAAATTCCTCTTATTGGGGTTCACCTTAATGACTCTGAATGAACGGGTCCCTTTTTGGGGCAAAGTGTGCAAAGAGTGCTAATTATTCCTGGAAATGCTAAGACATCGGCACTAAAGTGTAACAATGGGAAAAATCAATAATTACATAAATGGTGGAATCTGTCATTAGCATAAATGGTTTTGTTTTTCCAAGTCTCCCCTTGTAATATTTTTATTACCTGTTGACCCTCTCAGTAGATCTGATTTTTTCTGCTTCCTGTAGAAGGCCAAGCTATTTGGCAAAAATGAAAGTTAGGGGGGTTGGGAAACACCATATAACAGTTCTGGGGGTGCTTACAACTGTCATCTTCCATTCATATGGGGGGTTGAACCTTATAGAAATCCTGTTGCTGTAACTGCTGTAGAAGCGTTAGCTGGAGTTGGACTTTACTTGTTGTGTGTCTTACTTATAATCTATCTAAGACTTCCCTGTACAGGGTGACAACACTGCTGTGTAATGTTCCTGCAGAATGATCAGGGTTGTCACCCTGTTACAGAAGGTGGGGAAATAACAGATCTACAGACAAGACCAACAGCTGATACAACTATGTTGCAGAGGGAACTCTGGGAATGCTAATGACAGATTGCATTACACATTCAGATGTTTGAATTGTGTTCTGATATTTACTGTCCTGCTGTAAAAGGTGTAAATGATTGCCCACATGTTTCCTGTATAGCAGGGACTACAAACTCATATCAGGAATAGTAGGATGGGTACTTTCCCAAGGGGGTCAACTTTTTGGATTTGGAAGAAACATTTTATATGGTTTCTGAAATTCCATTAATGGCACGGACAAGGGGAGTCTCATTTACTTCACTAACAATAGGAGAGCAAATCACAGGCCAGTAACATTTCATGGTTTCTCAATGTAATTGCAGAATGTTTAATCCCCATTGGTCCAATGGATTCCTAGTCCTTCAAGATAACATTTGCTGCTTGTGTGGAAGGAGCACCCTAAAATGTCTTCCCTTCAATTCCACCTATAGCCGTACTTTAGGTTATGTTGCCCCTCCCCCCCATATCTGTAAGGGAAAGCCTCAATTTCTCCCAATACTCCCCTGGCCTTCCAGTGAGAAGAAACATTTTCTCTGGATTGGAGATGCTTTATGCAGTGAGCCCTTCATAGACGAGATGGGGAATCTAAGATAAGTAAGATGGACCGGAGTACTGGAGTCATGGATCAGATAACCAATGACACCATTGATGTTATAGCAGAGCTGACAGCAGAAGTGGCTCCACCACCTAAGATGGTGTCACAGAACTGCATGGCAGCTGACTATCTCTTGGCAGACCAAGGTGGAGTCTACAAATGGTGTCAGATGGAGAGTGTTGTACGTTTATATTAGATAATGAGGATCTCAGAAGGAGATATCTACACAAGGTAAAGGAGTTCCAACAGGAACCTGGGTGGGAGGAGGTGGGATCCAATGTTTTGGATGGGTTTAGTTGGAACCTGGTTGAGTAATATGGTGGGTTTGCTTCTTAAGCCATTAGTTGCTATCATAGTTTTGATTTTGAAATGTTATATATTGCTGTATTTTCTTTCACTGCCAGAGTTTATTTTGCTTTTGTTTTTAGTTAAATTCACATTTCAGGCCATATGATTAGTTAAACCCCAAACATTTCTTTTATTATCTGAAAGCAGAGACTCTGGAGAATATAATGGTGGTAATTGCCATTTTTCATGTCACAGAATATTAGTACAGCTGTTTATCAAATTCATATTTTCTGTAAAAAAAAGATAATGTTAGTGCACAAAGAACACAATATATGACCCAATTTGTTTGGTGAAATATAAAATATGGGGTTGGCATCAAGTATATAGATACCAAACATGTCAAACTTTACAAACTGTGTGTACTTGTGAAATGGTGACAAACTTCAGAACCAAAAATTGTTCAAAGGTGACGCTTTAAGAGCCTTTATAGGTTATCAGTTCAGATAGTTATCCGTGAACGATGGCCTCAGAATGATTGTTCTCACTCTCACTTGTGCAATGATATGTAAAATGTGTCGTGTGATTTGTTTTGTGGGTTTTTATTTTTATAGTGTTACTTAAATTTTTTTCATCTTTTTCTTCACTTAACATGGCTTCTGTCAGATAGGGGGTTGATAGCCCCCCATGATACATATTTCTGGTCACAGGTCCTTTTTAAAGAGACATCAGAACATTATTAGACCCCCAATGTCACCTCTGTTCCCCGAGAAAGATGTTCAAGCACAGATCATGCCTAATCAGCTCCTTCACAAACCATAGTGACTGGAGAATGACAGCGCTGAACCCAGAAATGACATAATCTCCCACCTCCCACATCCATTCACTGAAGGGGAGATCAGAGATCAGATGTTTGCTGATCTCCTTCTGCTCTCACCACTGACACCCACCATGCCTGTCTTGGGCTTGCAGGAGGGACAGCTGAGCCCAGTATACCTGGTGGGGGGAGGACCTTCAGTGCGGCTGAATCACTTCCACCAGAAAGCCGACAGTCGGCCTAACAAATGTAGACAACCCCCGGGTGCTATAGCTATAAGGCCGTGCTGCTGCTGATGGAAACCTTACATTGGCCGGAGTGAAAGGGTTCCACTAATGTCCATCTGCCAAATCTGTATCTGAGGAGACCATAGAAGCAGCATTAGAAAGAAATGTGAGCTTGGCTTCAGTCAGGCGATGGTCCTGGTGGTCATGGTCTTGTTCTCCTTCAGGTCCTCTCACCTTGTAGATGGTGACATGGACTTGTTGTGTGGGAATGAGCAGGAGGGGCTCGGGGTTCTCTTGTACCCAATCAGCTTGTTGTGGATAAAAGATGAAAGTGTCTTCTGGGAATTTACAGGGATTTGGATGTTTAGAGGGATACATAAGTGGGCGTGGCTTGTGTTAATGAGGGGTGTGTCATATGTTAATCAGTTTTTTAGAATAGATTATATAAATGGTATAAATAGATCAACAATTTATCTCTTTTCTTCTGTTGTTAAAGTGTCACATTTAATAAAGTTGAATTATACATTCACTGCACAATACCGTGGTCTGGGTTCTTCTACAACACATCCCCCCAAACATGTCCTCTTCCAGTTATAGGGGTCTGGTGGAATGGGACACCAGCTGATGGTATCTCTTAGGCCCCTTGTACATGGGGGGTCCAGCCCCTGTGGGTGCAATGCTGGCATTATAATACACCTGGTAGGCACAGGTACAGCGTCCAGCCCCGCTGCCTGCAGCCTGTCAAAATCCACACTACAGCTGGACGGGGCTCAATGCTGCACCACGTTTACCTCGTGTTTAGGGCGCTCCGTGTTCAGGGAGAAATGACCGCCATCCTGATCAGACAAAGCATAAAGAAGATGTAGGCAGGTGCAGTCTGCTTCTTCTACTGTAGGGGGCACCCAACCAGGGGGACATCCCAGCCTGGAGAGGAAGTCGGAGGACACTTGGTTTCTCTGTGGTTTCCCGGTTCCTGGAGACTGTGTGGAATGAAGGGGTCCATGGAGTCCTGGAGACATTTTTAATTTTTTTGTTTATGTTTTAAAGACCATTTATACCTTAAAATTACTTAAAACCCCCAAATATTATATATATTTCTTCACAACAGCAGACACACTAGAGGATAAATTGTTAGTAGTTCTGATGTTTTATGATTTTTATTATTTTACACAATATTAGTGCAATGATTTATGAAAGGTACAATTTCAGTTACAAATACAGTAAAGTTAATTTCTGGAACATAAATGTAATTTATTATCTAAGGTTTCAGTAAAATATAAAAGATTCTTGTGTCCGGATAAAATCTTTTATAGATCCCTTGTGACATTGTGTTCTCATTGTAAAATCCTAGATTTGTAAATCTGTCGCTGATATTTATAATGGTTTTGTCCAGAAAAAGAATGGAGTGATGTGGATAGATGGAAACATATGTATAGATGAAAGATTGGTCTGTTGACTCCCCAGAGCTCCTTTCCATGAGAGATGTTTGTTCCCCCCCAGAGCTGAACAATGGTACGTTCCTGAATGGCCAGGCTGCTGGTTTGTTGAATCCAGAGTCTACATACAAGATGCCTCCACAGTGTACATTGATGGGGCTGGGAAGGCTGGTACATGTTGTTCATTTGCTCCGGGTGCAGGAGATAGGACAGAATCCCATTGTTGCCGGGTGTCCTCGCTTTCCTCAATTCTGTACTCACTTCATTTACAAAAGCAAACTATGTGAGTGGAGAAGGTGATTGTATCCGGCTGGAGCTCAGACCTGACAGGGACTCGGGATTTTGGGCCTCTTACGTCTAAGACAAATATAGTCTGAGTTGGAGAGAAGATAAAATATAATTTCTTCTCAGAGACATTCTGAGGGGTTTTCCACAATTTGTAATTGCTGACAATTCTTTTGTGGACATTCAGCTGTCAGTGGGGAAACCTGCCGACAGATGAGGAGTCATCGGTTAGGGGTGTGACCGCCTGATTTCCGGCCAATCATTAACAACCAGATATATTTCACACAGAATTCAAATCAGTCCATCAATTGTCAACAGATGAGAATTCTAGAGAATTCAGAGAAAGCTCCACCCTCATTCCTTCTCCACCAATCATGGATCTCCAGTTACCCAGTCACCATGGGCATGATTTCCTTGACATCCTTCGTTGGTGTCAGTGAGATAAAATAAGCCCCATTGTTGGTGTCAGTGAAATAAAATAAGCCCCATTGTTGGTGTCAGTGAGATAAAATAAGCCCGTATCTCAGGTACATACGGGAAGTGATGTCAGGTACACATGGGAAATGATGTCAGGTACATACAGGAAGTGATGTCAGTTACAGACAGGAAGTGATGTCAGGTACAGATGGGAAGTGATGCCAGGTACAGACAGGAAGTGGTGTCAGGTACAGACGGGAAGTGGTGTCAGGTACAGATGGGAAGTGATATCAGGTACAGACGAGAAATAATGTCAGGTACAGATGGGAAGTGATGTCAGGTACAGATGAAAAGAGATGTCGGGTACAGGCGGAAAATAATGTCAGGTACAGATGGGAAGTGGTGTCAGGTACAGACAGGAAATGATGTCTAGTAGAGGCAGGAAGTGGTGTCAGGTACAGATGGGAAGTGATGTCAGGTACAGACGGGAAGTGATGTCAGGTACAGATGGGAAGTGATGTCAGGTACATACAGGAAGTGATTTTAGGTACAGATGGGAAGTGATGTCAGGTACAGATGGGAAGTGATGTCAGGTACAAATGGGAAGTGATGTCAGGTACAGATGGAAAGTGATGCCAGGTACACATGGGAAGTGCTGTCAGGTACAGACAGGAAGTGATGTCAGGTACAGACGGGAAATGATGTTGGGTACAGATGGGAAGTGGTGTCAGGTACAGGCAGGAAGTGATGTCTGGTACAGGCAGGAAGTGGTGTCAGGTACAGATGGGAAGTGATGTCAGGTACAGACAGGAAGCTCTGGGTGAGAGGTGATGCGGGAGGAAGTAGAGAGGAGACATTGCTGTGTCTCCCAGCAGACAGAAGATGTCAGTAATGAGGCTCCACCTGATGCTGGCTGCTGGAAAGGTATATAATCCCTCCGTAGTTTTCATCAGTGCCTCAGTGTTCTGCCTGTGAGCAGCTTCCCTGCTGGATCCGGCATCCTGTATCTTGTATACTTTCCCCTGATTCTGGTTTCCTGCATCCTGTTCCCCCATCTCTGCTCCCCTGATTCCCAGTCCCAGTCCTGGTTCTGCCCGGTGTATGTCAGCTTCCCTCCATTGTACACAATGTATTATAGTCAGGTTGTTGGGTCGGTTATTTGCTGTCACATTTATTTGTCACTTTTGCTTTGTTTATGGTCTGTGGGTGTCGGAGGGTGTCGTGTCCATTAGTAAATGAGACTTAAAGTGATTGTAAAGGCAACATTTTTTTTCTTTTAAAACAGACATGTCATACTTACTGCTGTGTGTGATGGGTTTGCACAGAGCAGCCTGGATCCTCCTCTTCTCAGGTCCCCCACAGGCGCTCCTGGCCCCTCCCTCCTGTTGAGTGCCCCCACAGTAAGCAGCTTGTTATGGGAGTGATTTAGTCCGGACTAAGTGTCCGATGATTATCTGTTCCTGTCCTAATTAATCATGCTAGCTCTTTAGTGCACGCATATGAAGAAAGCCACACTGACACACGTGTAGTCTATGAAAACTTCTAGTTTATTGGAATGAAAAAGTGAGTTTATATATGCAAGATAATGCAAGGGTGGTGAGCAGTGTTACTGGGCTACGTATACGCTTCTAATTGGTCATGTCCATACAAGGCAAACTTCCTTCACGGCTCGTGGTGATCTCCTCTTAGGTGTTATCTTGGAAAGAAAGTATTTTTGTTCTTCAAGTTCACTCGATGGGAGGGGTTGCCAAGCAGCCATTTTTTGAGCAAGGATTTCTTAAAGTACCACAAAGCCCAGCAGGGAAAAGATATACACACATAT
Source organism: Staurois parvus (assembly GCF_062004578.1). Classification (NCBI taxonomy): domain Eukaryota; kingdom Metazoa; phylum Chordata; class Amphibia; order Anura; family Ranidae; genus Staurois; species Staurois parvus. Next base: position 1,243,397 of record NW_028318018.1, read on the forward strand.
ATATATATATATTCATACAAAGCATTTAGAAAAATAAAAAGTATAAAAGTAGATATGTATAGAAAAATGTAAATATTCAACAGGAAACCAAATAGGCATTTTACCATATCCATCACAGGGGCATCCAAGCAGGCTCGAGAGCGAGCCACTGCTCTGTGTCCACAGAGTCCCCTCTCCCTCCTCCTTGGCTCACTGGATGTGATTGACAGCAGCAGGAGCCAATGGCCCCCGCTCCTGTCTCAACCAATGAGGAGGGAGCATGCACAGACTTCTGAGGATCTTCTGCATATTGCTGGGGCTCAGGTGAGTATTGGGGGGCTGCTGCACAGAGAAGGGTATTTACCTTCATATATAGAATGCATGGAGGTAACAAACCTCCTGACTTTACACCCCCTGTAATCACACTCCTCCTACTCCGTCTTATTCCACATTTCTTAGGCATAGCCCACCGATCTGGTCCTCCCTGCTGTCGCTGGATACCTGCATTCCTTACAAGGGTTTATATTCTTCACCAGTGTACTCTGTATACCGGGCTGTATACCACAACATCCTGACCATTGTACTATGCGTGCTGGGCAGTATATGACATACTCCTGACCACTGAGCTCTGTACACAGGCCTAAGATATACTCCCGACCACTACACTCTGCACTATGGGATGTAAATAACATACTCCTGACCACTACAATCTGTACTCTGGGATGGAAATCACATACTCCTGACCACTACAATCTGTACTCTGGGATGGAAATCACATACTCCTGACCACTACACTCTGTACTCTGGGATGGAAATCACATACTCCTGACCACTACAATCTGTACTCTGGGATGTAAATCACATACTCCTGACCACTACACTCTGTACTCTGGGATGGAAATCACATACTCCTGACCACTACACTCTGTACTCTGGGATGGAAATCACATACTCCTGACCACTACACTCTGTACACTGTGATGAAAATAACATACTCCTGACCACTACACTTTGTACTCTGGAATGTAAATCACATACTCCTGACCACTACACTCTGTACTCTGGGATGTAAATCACATACTCCTGACCACTGCACTCTGTACTCTGGGATGTAAATCACATACTCCTGACCACAACACTCTGTACTCTGGGATGTAAATCACATACTCCTGACCACTGCACTCTGTGCTCTGGGATGGAAATCACATACTCCTGACCACTGCACTCTGTACTCTGGGATGTAAATCACATACTCCTGACCACTGCACTCTGTACTCTGGGATGGAAATCACATACTCCTGACCACTGCACTCTGTACTCTGGGATGTAAATCACATACTCCTGACCACTGCACTCTGTACTCTGGGATGGAAATCACATACTCCTGACCACTACACTCTGTACTCTGGGATGTAACTCCTGACCACTGCACGTTGTTTGCAGGGCTGTATGAAGTAGTCTCCTGACCCCTGCACTCTGGGCCATTATTTATGGTGAACCAAAAACTGGATGACCTGTAAAGGCTTGTAAAGTGTCTCCTGTGAGAAATGTTTGGCCCCCAAAGATCCCCATCATGGCCCCGACACACACAATTCTTTTCACTCAATAAAATCTTTATTATAGTTTTACTTCTAACAAGATTGTAATCATAGAATCAGGAAATAACAAAGGAAGGAATCCGATTGGTCAGGAAGATCCCTTGTCTGGAATGTGGGGGCGGAGTCATTATTATTGGTGTACAATACAATACACAACGTGTTCCATTATTATAACAAAGTATTGTAGAAAAGATCCCAACATGTGACATGGCTGAATGAATGCTGGTCATAGTAGTTCATCTATTCTCTAAGTGGGGTGGTATCTATTGGGCCAATCCCTTTTACAAACCACACATAATATCGCCCTTTAAAGTGAAAACAGAAACGATTTGTACAAAATCAAAGAGTAGAAATATTTTCCGGTGGATCCCCTCTACCCAGACCCCATATGTAGACATAGAACAACAAGCTGTGTTCCCTCTCGTGCCTGTGGTGGTTTATGTAAGGATTTATTCTACTTATAAAGGGCGTGTCCCTTTCCCTTAGATGAAATATTACAGTGCCTCCAACCGTTAAAATACGGCAAATATTTAGTAAACCAATAATTTGGACACCTTGATAATTTGATCACCACTTATTATTATACCTTGAATTCTTTTAGCCAGTATGATTTCGTACCATACACACAAAATTTGCCTTATAATAGATAAATATAAAAATTTATTTATGTACAAAAATTATATATATATTAACACAAAACGCAAAAGACTGGTGATAGATGAATATTGATACACACGGTCAAAGATATATCCTACCAATATCATACACAATAATAATGTTTCTAAATAATGAAATCAATATAACAATCTTCTAAATGATGATGATGATTATTAAAAATTAAATTTATTAATAACTAATAATTTAGAGTATTTCAGAGGTTATATTCTCACAAACCGTGGCCATAGGATTGGAAGAAGATATTCTCTGATAAATTATACTCTAATTATTAATATTTAATAATTCATGAAATGTTAAAAATGTGTAATATGACACCAAACAATTTTAACAGTAATACAGGATCTCTCTATATATATATATAACCACCCAATACAGCTGTGATACACTAAGGTAATACTTATCACTCTACACAACAGAGAAAATAGACAATGCAAAATTAAATGGACAGTCTCACCACACCCGGAATTCAGACTATGAAACTTTCCAGTGGATCCAGCTGGCAATGGAACGCCTTCAGAATGATGCCACAGGGACAAGTGATAGATATGTAGTATAGAAGAGATTCAGAGGTTTAGAAGTTTAGGAGAAAGTTTTTAAAAGTTTGAAAGGATGGAAGAGGGGTTATTCAGCAGAGTTGTCTCTTCAGATGTCTTCGGATTTTCTTCTAGTGAGGGTTTTTCCAATCAGTCTTTTTTTTCAATGAGGTTTTCTTTTTTTCAGTCAGGGTTTCTTTTCTAAATAAGGTGCATGGGTTTTTATACCAACTAAACTATTGTTCTAAGAGACCCTCCCACCAGGCTTCTTGATTGGCTAGTTGAGAAAGGTATGTACATAAGCTATTTCTCACCTATCTGCCAGATGGCAGTCATGTATCATAGAACAATTTGAGTATTGATGATGACTCACACCTCGGGTGGAACTCAAGGCGATTTTAGGTATTAAATATATGTCTTATCCAGATATATAGAGGTGACCATACCTATAATGTTCTAAATAGGAACCATGGAATATCTGTGTATATTCAGTTATTCCTCCCTGAGATACAAGCCTGTGTGAAAGCATTTGTTTCCTGATAAGACATACAACTGATGCTACCTCACAATATATCTTACTTTTTTTTCTCATCTCAATACTCAAGTTAGTGATATACAATCCACATTCTGCTGAATATTTTGTGGTGTGTGAAACATATTCTTTATAACATCCATAGATAATATGCTTTTTAGTAATATCTCTGTGGGTAGATATATTCAATTCTTAGCCTTAAAATGTCCTGAATTTAACCTTTGTTTCAGAATCAAACATTCCCATAGGTAGGAAAGACTCTCTGTTTACCTGGCTCTTGTGTTGGAGTCAGAGTAAACAACCATTGATACTTTCAACCTTAGTGGATAATAGCATATTGTGATAGTTCGAGAGGTTTGTTAGTTCATTACACTCCACAGGATTTTGGGTAAACTTTCAACCAGTGAATTTCCCGTCTCATCATTGTCTTTTAGTTAGATGTGATGACTCAGTATTTGAAAGTCTAATGTCTCATCTGGCTGTCTGTTTAACTTTTGTATATGCATTCTCCCCGACCCCAATATACAAATAGTATTTGTTGACAGTCCAAACAGTCTTATTGTCTTGGAAAAAACTCACTTCACTCATTATGTACATTTCTTAGCTTGAGGGTCCTTTGAATTTTCAACTAAGATAAGTTAACCCTTAACAGATGGCTGGGCTGGTTGACTGTCATAAGTAAGGTTGTCTTGATACATAATTCCAAAAAGTCCACAACACCTCCAGACATGACAGTTGGCAGATAAATCAGAGTTTTCACACAGGGGAAAAGCCGTATTCCTGTCCTGAGTGCGGGAAATGTTTTTCAGAGAAGTTCAATCTTTACACACATCAGAGATGTCACATGGGGAGAGGCCGTATTCCTATCTTGAGTGCGGGAAATCTTTTTCTAATAAGTCATATCTTTACATACATCAGAGATCTCACACAAGGGAGAAGCCGTATTCCTGACCTAAGTGCGGGAAATGTTTTTCACTGAAGTCCGATCTTTACAAACATCAGAGATCTCACACAGGAGAGAAGGCGTATTCCTATCCTGAGTGCGGGAAATGTTTTTCATGGAAGTCCAGCATTTACACACATCAGAGATCTCACATGGAGAAGAAGCCACTTTCCTGTCCTGAGTGAGGGAAATGTTCCTCACTGAAGTCCGGTCTTCCTGTACATCAGGGGTCCCACACAACCCTGGAGGCGTATTAGTGCCTTGAGTGCGGAAAATGTCTTCTAGATTAATTTTGCTGGACATCTCACCTCTCAGAAGAAGCACACCCTGATATACACCTCAGCTATACTCCATGGCTGATCTTCATCATGGAAGAAACAGTTCATAAGGAGATGAGAGGCCCCCAAAGACATGGATGAAGTGCAGTAAATGTCGGGGTGCAGAGTGGTCAGTAGATCCTGGAAATGAAGGACACAACTTCAGCCCTTCTTGGGTGTCGGAGTTGCGTTTCCTGATAATGATATAGCGGGTTACAGAGCTAGAAGCCGGGAGAGCCCAGATCTCGTTATCGGGGAACTTTACACAGACAACAAGAACTTCTGAAGTTGATGTCCTTCATTTCAAGGCTCTACAGAACAGTGGTGACCCCGAAGCGTCTCTCTGTCTTCAGTCCATCCTTCTCCCATCCCCCAACAGGAGGGAAGGAGAACTCCGCCCCAAACTAGGGGGGAACTTTCCTCTCATTATTTCCCTTGGCTTCTGTGTGGGTTTGGGTGGTTGGAGGAGTGCGGCACGAGAGGGAACACAGCTTGTTGTTCTATGTCTACATATGGGGTCTGGGTAGAGGGGATCCACCGGAAAATATTTCTACTCTTTGATTTTGTGCAAATCGTTTCTGTTTTCACTTTGATATTATGTGTGCTTTGTAAAAGGGATTGGCCCAATAGATACCACCCCACTTAGAGAATAGATGAACTAATATGACCAGCATTCATTCAGCCATGTCACATGTTGGTCTTTTCATACAGAGATTTCCTATGATCATTGGCTCCATCTAGTGGTCATAATGTGGTAGTGAACTGTTTTTCCTGATTGAGGTATTTTGGAAGTAATACATCATTATGGCCACTAGAGGGAGCTGATGATTATAGGAAGTCACTGAGTTTATTAAAATATGGACAGATATGAATGCGGTTTCTGAAATGAAGGATGGGAAATTCTGAGTAGTCTGTCTCTCTCTAATATGAAGGACGGGACATTCTGGGTAGTCTGTCTCGGTCCTTGATAGGAAGGACTGGACATTCTGGGAAGTCTCTCTCTCTCTGATAGGAAAGACGATACATTCTGGGTAGTCTATCTCGGTCTCTGATATGAAGGACGGGTCATTCTGGGTAGTCTGTCTCGGTCTTTGATAGGAAGGACTGGACACTCTGGGTAGTCTCTCTCTCTCTCTCTCTCTCTCTCTCGTCTGTCTCTCTCTGATATGAAGGATGGGACATTCTGGGTAGTCTGTCTCTCTCTCTCTGATATGAAGGATGGGACATTCTGAGTAGTCAGTCTCTCTCTCTCTCTGATATGACGGATGGGACATTCTGAGTAGTCTGTCTCTCTCTGATATGAAGGATGGGACATTCTGAGTAGTCTGTCTCTCTCTGATATGAAGGATGGGACATTCTGGGTAGTCTGTCTCTTTCTGATATGAAGAATGGGACATTCTGGGTAGTGTGTCTCTCTCTGATATGAAGGATGGGACATTCTGGGTAGTCTGTCTCTTTCTGATATGAAGGATGGGACATTCTGGGTAGTCTGTCTCTCTCTCTGATATGAAGGATGGGACATTCTGGGTAGTCTGTCTCTCTCTGATATGAAGGATGGGACATTCTGGGTAGTCTGTCTCTCTCTGATATGAAGGATGGGACATTCTGGGTAGTCTGTCTCTCTCTCTCTCTGATATGACAGACGGGACATTCTGAGTAGTCTGTCTCTCTCTGATATGAAGGATGGGACATTCTGAGTAGTCTGTCTCTCTCTGATATGAAGGATGGGACATTCTGGGTAGTCTGTCTCTTTCTGATATGAAGAATGGGACATTCTGGGTAGTGTGTCTCTCTCTGATATGAAGGATGGGACATTCTGGGTAGTCTGTCTCTTTCTGATATGAAGGATGGGACATTCTGGGTAGTCTGTCTCTCTCTCTGATATGAAGGATGGGACATTCTGGGTAGTCTGTCTCTCTCTGATATGAAGGATGGGACATTCTGGGTAGTCTGTCTCTCTCTGATATGAAGGACGGGACATTCTGGGTAGTCTGTCTCTCTCTCTGATATGAAGGATGGGACATTCTGGGTAGTCTGTCTCTCTCTGATATGAAGGACGGGACATTCTGGGTAGTCTGTATCTTTCTGATATGAAGGATGGGACATTCTGGGTAGTCTGTCTCTCTCTGATATGAAGGATGGGACATTCTGGGTAGTCTGTCTCTCTCTGATATGAAGGACGGGACATTCTGGGTAGTCTGTCTCTCTCTCTGATATGAAGGATGGGACATTCTGGGTAGTCTGTCTCTCTCTGATATGAAGGACGGTACATTCTGGGTAGTCTGTCTCTCTCTGATATGAAGGACGGGACATTCTGGGTAGTCTGTCTCTCTCTCTGATATGAAGGATGGGACATTCTGAGTAGTCTGTCTCTCTCTGATATGCAGGACGGGACATTCTGAGTAGTCTGTCTCTCTCTGATATGAAGGATGGGACATTCTGGGTAGTCTGTCTCTCTCTGATATGAAGGATGGGACATTCTGGGTAGTCTGTCTCTCTCTCTCTCTGATATGAAGGACGGGACATTCTGGGTAGTCTGTCTCTCTCTGATATGAAGGATGGGACATTCTGAGTAGTCTGTCTCTCTCTGATATGAAGGATGGGACATTCTGGGTAGTCTGTCTCTTTCTGATATGAAGGATGGGACATTCTGGGTAGTCTGTCTCTCTCTCTGATATGAAGGATGGGACATTCTGGGTAGTCTGTCTCTTTCTGATATGAAGGATGGGACATTCTGGGTAGTCTGTCTCTCTCTCTGATATGAAGGACGGGACATTCTGGGTAGTCTGTCTCTCTCTGATATGAAGGACGGGACATTCTGGGTAGTCTGTCTCTCTCTCTGATATGAAGGACGGGACATTCTGGGTAGTCTGTCTCTCTCTGATATGAAGGATGGGACATTCTGAGTAGTCTGTCTCTCTCTGATATGAAGGATGGGACATTCTGGGTAGTCTGTATCTTTCTGATATGAAGGATGGGACATTCTGGGTAGTCTGTCTCTCTCTGTGATATGAAGGATGGGACATTCTGGGTAGTCTGTCTCTCTCTGATATGAAGGACGGGACATTCTGGGTAGTCTGTCTCTCTCTCTGATATGAAGGATGGGACATTCTGAGTAGTCTGTCTCTCTCTGATATGCAGGACGGGACATTCTGAGTAGTCTGTCTCTCTCTGATATGAAGGATGGGACATTCTGGGTAGTCTGTCTCTCTCTGATATGAAGGATGGGACATTCTGGGTAGTCTGTCTCTCTCTCTCTCTGATATGAAGGACGGGACATTCTGGGTAGTCTGTCTCTCTCTGATATGAAGGATGGGACATTCTGAGTAGTCTGTCTCTCTCTGATATGAAGGATGGGACATTCTGGGTAGTCTGTCTCTTTCTGATATGAAGGATGGGACATTCTGGGTAGTCTGTCTCTCTCTCTGATATGAAGGATGGGACATTCTGGGTAGTCTGTCTCTTTCTGATATGAAGGATGGGACATTCTGGGTAGTCTGTCTCTCTCTCTGATATGAAGGATGGGACATTCTGGGTAGTCTGTCTCTCTCTGATATGAAGGACGGGACATTCTGGGTAGTCTGTCTCTCTCTGATATGAAGGACGGGACATTCTGGGTAGTCTGTCTCTCTCTCTGATATGAAGGATGGGACATTCTGAGTAGTCTGTCTCTCTCTGATATGAAGGACGGGACATTCTGAGTAGTCTGTCTCTCTCTGATATGAAGGATGGGACATTCTGGGTAGTCTGTCTCTTTCTGATATGAAGGATGGGACATTCTGGGTAGTCTGTCTCTCTCTGATATGAAGGATGGGACATTCTGGGTAGTCTGTCTCTCTGATATGAAGGATGGGACATTCTGGGTAGTCTGTCTCTCTCTGATATGAAGGATGGGACATTCTGGGTAGTCTGTCTCTCTCTGATATGAAGGATGGGACATTCTGGGTAGTCTGTCTCTCTCTCTCTCTGATATGAAGGACGGTACATTCTGGGTAGTCTGTCTCTCTCTGATATGAAGGATGGGACATTCTGAGTAGTTTGTCTCTCTCTGATATGAAGGATGGGACATTCTGGGTAGTCTGTCTCTTTCTGATATGAAGGATGGGACATTCTGGGTAGTCTGTCTCTCTCTCTGATATGAAGGATGGGACATTCTGGGTAGTCTGTCTCTCTCTCTGATATGAAGGATGGGACATTCTGGGTAGTCTGTCTCTCTCTGATATGAAGGATGGGACATTCTGGGTAGTCTGTCTCTCTCTCTCTCTGATATGAAGGACGGGACATTCTGGGTAGTCTGTCTCTCTCTCTGATATGAAGGATGGGACATTCTGGGTAGTCTGTCTCTCTCTGATATGAAGGATGGGACATTCTGGGTAGTCTGTCTCTCTCTCTCTCTGATATGAAGGACGGGACATTCTGGGTAGTCTGTCTCTCTCTGATATGAAGGATGGGACATTCTGAGTAGTCTGTCTCTCTCTGATATGAAGGACGGGACATTCTGGGTAGTCTGTCTCTCTCTCTGATATGAAGGATGGGACATTCTGGGTAGTCTGTCTCTCTCTCTCTCTGATATGAAGGATGGGACATTCTGGGTAGTCTGTCTCTCTCTCTGATATGAAGGATGGGACATTCTGGGTAGTCTGTCTCTCTCTGATATGAAGGATGGGACATTCTGGGTAGTCTGTCTCTCTCTGATATGAAGGATGGGACATTCTGGGTAGTCTGTCTCTCTCTGATATGAAGGATGGGACATTCTGGGTAGTCTGTCTCTCTCTGATATGAAGGATGGGACATTCTGGGTAGTCTGTCTCTCTCTCTCTCTGATCGAAGGACGGGACATTCTGGGTAGTCTGTCTCTCTCTGATATGAAGGATGGGACATTCTGAGTAGTCTGTCTCTCTCTGATATGAAGGATGGGACATTCTGGGTAGTCTGTCTCTTTCTGATATGAAGGATGGGACATTCTGGGTAGTCTGTCTCTCTCTGATATGAAGGACGGGACATTCTGGGTAGTCTGTCTCTCTCTCTGATATGAAGGATGGGACATTCTGAGTAGTCTGTCTCTCTCTGATATGAAGGACGGGACATTCTGAGTAGTCTGTCTCTCTCTGATATGAAGGATGGGACATTCTGGGTAGTCTGTCTCTCTCTGATATGAAGGATGGGACATTCTGGGTAGTCTGTCTCTCTCTGATATGAAGGATGGGACATTCTGGGTAGTCTGTCTCTCTCTGATATGAAGGATGGGACATTCTGGGTAGTCTGTCTCTCTCTCTCTCTGATATGAAGGACGGGACATTCTGGGTAGTCTGTCTCTCTCTGATATGAAGGATGGGACATTCTGAGTAGTCTGTCTCTCTCTGATATGAAGGATGGGACATTCTGGGTAGTCTGTCTCTTTCTGATATGAAGGATGGGACATTCTGGGTAGTCTGTCTCTCTCTCTGATATGAAGGATGGGACATTCTGGGTAGTCTGTCTCTTTCTGATATGAAGGATGGGACATTCTGGGTAGTCTGTCTCTCTCTCTGATATGAAGGACGGGACATTCTGGGTAGTCTGTCTCTCTCTGATATGAAGGACGGGACATTCTGGGTAGTCTGTCTCTCTCTGATATGAAGGACGGGACATTCTGGGTAGTCTGTCTCTCTCTCTGATATGAAGGATGGGACATTCTGAGTAGTCTGTCTCTCTCTGATATGAAGGACGGGACATTCTGAGTAGTCTGTCTCTCTCTGATATGAAGGATGGGACATTCTGGGTAATCTGTCTCTTTCTGATATGAAGGATGGGACATTCTGGGTAGTCTGTCTCTCTCTGATATGAAGGATGGGACATTCTGGGTAGTCTGTCTCTCTGATATGAAGGATGGGACATTCTGGGTAGTCTGTCTCTCTCTGATATGAAGGATGGGACATTCTGGGTAGTCTGTCTCTCTCTGATATGAAGGATGGGACATTCTGGGTAGTCTGTCTCTCTCTCTCTCTGATATGAAGGACGGTACATTCTGGGTAGTCTGTCTCTCTCTGATATGAAGGATGGGACATTCTGAGTAGTTTGTCTCTCTCTGATATGAAGGATGGGACATTCTGGGTAGTCTGTCTCTTTCTGATATGAAGGATGGGACATTCTGGGTAGTCTGTCTCTCTCTCTGATATGAAGGATGGGACATTCTGGGTAGTCTGTCTCTCTCTCTGATATGAAGGATGGGACATTCTGGGTAGTCTGTCTCTCTCTGATATGAAGGATGGGACATTCTGGGTAGTCTGTCTCTCTCTGATATGAAGGATGGGACATTCTGGGTAGTCTGTCTCTCTCTGATATGAAGGATGGGACATTCTGGGTAGTCTGTCTCTCTCTCTCTCTGATATGAAGGACGGGACATTCTGGGTAGTCTGTCTCTCTCTGATATGAAGGATGGGACATTCTGAGTAGTCTGTCTCTCTCTGATATGAAGGATGGGACATTCTGGGTAGTCTGTCTCTTTCTGATATGAAGGACGGGACATTCTGGGTAGTCTGTCTCTCTCTCTGATATGAAGGATGGGACATTCTGGGTAGTCTGTCTCTCTCTGATATGAAGGATGGGACATTCTGGGTAGTCTGTCTCTCTCTGATATGAAGGATGGGACATTCTGAGTAGTCTGTCTCTCTCTGATATGAAGGGTGGGACATTCTGGGTAGTCTGTCTCTTTCTGATATGAAGGATGGGACATTCTGGGTAGTCTGTCTCTCTCTCTGATATGAAGGATGGGACATTCTGGGTAGTCTGTCTCTCTCTGATATGAAGGATGGGACATTCTGGGTAGTCTGTCTCTCTCTGATATGAAGGACGGGACATTCTGGGTAGTCTGTCTCTCTCTCTGATATGAAGGATGGGACATTCTGGGTAGTCTGTCTCTCTCTGATATGAAGGACGGGACATTCTGAGTAGTCTGTCTCTCTCTGATATGAAGGATGGGACACTCTGGGTAGTCTGTCTCTCTCTGATATGAAGGATGGGACATTCTGGGGAGTCTGTCTCTCTCTGATATGAAGGATGGGACATTCTGAGTAGTCTGTCTCTCTCTGATATGAAGGATGGGACATTCTGGGTAGTCTGTCTCTTTCTGATATGAAGGATGGGACATTCTGGGTAGTCTGTCTCTCTCTCTGATATGAAGGATGGGACATTCTGGGTAGTCTGTCTCTCTCTGATATGAAGGACGAGACATTCTGGGTAGTCTGTCTCTCTCTCTGATATAAAGGATGGGATTTTCTGGGTAGTCTGTCTCTCTCTCTGATATGAAGGACGGGACATTCTGGGTAGTCTGTCTCTCTCTCTGATATGAAGGACGGGACATTCTGGGTTGTCTGTCTCTCTCTGATATGAAGGACGGGACATTCTGGGTTTTCTGTCTCTCTGATATGAAGGACGGAACATTCTGGGTAGTCTGTCTCTCTCTGATATGAAGGACGGGACATTCTGGGGAGTCTGTCTCTCTCTGATATGAAGGACGGGACATTCTGGGTAGTCTGTCTCTCTCTCTGATATGAAGGACGGAACATTCTGGGTAGTCTGTCTCTCTCTCTGATATGAAGGACGGGACATTCTGGGTAGTCTGTCTCTCTCTCTGATATGAAGGACGGGACATTCTGGGTAGTCTGTCTCGGTCTCTGATATGAAGGATGGGACATTCTGGGTAGTCTGTCTGTCTCTGATATGAAGGACGGGACATTCTGGGGAGTCTGTCTCTCTCTGATATGAAGGACGGGACATTCTGGGTAGTCTGTCTCTCTCTGATATGAAGGACGGGACATTCTGGGTAGTCTGTCTCTCTCTGATATGAAGGACGGGACATTCTGGGTAGTCTGTCTCTCTCTCTGATATGAAGGATGGGACATTCTGAGTAGTCTGTCTCTCTCTGATATGAAGGACGGGACATTCTGAGTAGTCTGTCTCTCGCTGATATGAAGGATGGGACATTCTGGGTAGTCTGTCTCTCTCTGATATGAAGGATGGGACATTCTGGGTAGTCTGTCTCTTTCTGATATGAAGGATGGGACATTCTGGGTAGTCTGTCTCTCTCTGATATGAAGGATGGGACATTCTGGGTAGTCTGTCTCTCTCTCTCTCTGATATGAAGGACGGGACATTCTGGGTAGTCTGTCTCTCTCTGATATGAAGGATGGGACATTCTGAGTAGTCTGTCTCTCTCTGATATGAAGGATGGGACATTCTGGGTAGTCTGTCTCTTTCTGATATGAAGGACGGGACATTCTGGGTAGTCTGTCTCTCTCTCTGATATGAAGGATGGGACATTCTGGGTAGTCTGTCTCTCTCTGATATGAAGGATGGGACATTCTGGGTAGTCTGTCTCTCTCTGATATGAAGGATGGGACATTCTGAGTAGTCTGTCTCTCTCTGATATGAAGGGTGGGACATTCTGGGTAGTCTGTCTCTTTCTGATATGAAGGATGGGACATTCTGGGTAGTCTGTCTCTCTCTCTGATATGAAGGATGGGACATTCTGGGTAGTCTGTCTCTCTCTGATATGAAGGATGGGACATTCTGGGTAGTCTGTCTCTCTCTGATATGAAGGACGGGACATTCTGGGTAGTCTGTCTCTCTCTCTGATATGAAGGATGGGACATTCTGGGTAGTCTGTCTCTCTCTGATATGAAGGACGGGACATTCTGAGTAGTCTGTCTCTCTCTGATATGAAGGATGGGACACTCTGGGTAGTCTGTCTCTCTCTGATATGAAGGATGGGACATTCTGGGGAGTCTGTCTCTCTCTGATATGAAGGATGGGACATTCTGAGTAGTCTGTCTCTCTCTGATATGAAGGATGGGACATTCTGGGTAGTCTGTCTCTTTCTGATATGAAGGATGGGACATTCTGGGTAGTCTGTCTCTCTCTCTGATATGAAGGACGGGACATTCTGGGTAGTCTGTCTCTCTCTGATATGAAGGACGAGACATTCTGGGTAGTCTGTCTCTCTCTCTGATATAAAGGATGGGATTTTCTGGGTAGTCTGTCTCTCTCTCTGATATGAAGGACGGGACATTCTGGGTAGTCTGTCTCTCTCTCTGATATGAAGGACGGGACATTCTGGGTTGTCTGTCTCTCTCTGATATGAAGGACGGGACATTCTGGGTTTTCTGTCTCTCTCTGATATGAAGGACGGAACATTCTGGGTAGTCTGTCTCTCTCTGATATGAAGGACGGGACATTCTGGGGAGTCTGTCTCTCTCTGATATGAAGGACGGGACATTCTGGGTAGTCTGTCTCTCTCTCTGATATGAAGGACGGAACATTCTGGGTAGTCTGTCTCTCTCTCTGATATGAAGGACGGGACATTCTGGGTAGTCTGTCTCTCTCTCTGATATGAAGGACGGGACATTCTGGGTAGTCTGTCTCGGTCTCTGATATGAAGGATGGGACATTCTGGGGAGTCTGTCTGTCTCTGATATGAAGGACGGGACATTCTGGGGAGTCTGTCTCTCTCTGATATGAAGGACGGGACATTCTGGGTAGTCTGTCTCTCTCTCTGATATGAAGGATGGGACATTCTGGGGAGTCTGTCTCTCTCTCTGATATGAAGGATGGGACATTCTGGGGAGTCTGTCTCTCTCTCTGATATGAAGGACGGGACATTCTGGGGAGTCTGTCTCTCTCTGATATGAAGGACGGGACATTCTGGGTAGTCTGTCTCGGTCTCTGATATGAAGTATGGGACATTCTGGGTAGTCTATCTCTCTCTGATATGAAGGACGGGACATTCTGGGTAGTCTCTCTCTCTCTGATATGGAGGACGGGACATTCTGGGTAGTCTGTCTGATTTTGGAGGTCTCTGTTTTATTATGCATTTTGTTTTTATCTTGTGTTCTGTGTCTTTAAGACTTTTATATCTGTAATAAAATATCTTTTTTTAAACAGTTGGTTGCATAAGAGTTAGGTTTATTGTTTCTTACTTTTTTTTTAGTTGTTTTTGAACTTCCCTGATATCTCTGTAAGGTAGATACAATGCAGGAATGGTTATTAGGGGACATCTCTCGGGGCTGCAGTTCCTCTGAACTCCACAAGATGGTGATATCATTTCTACTATCCAGACAGGACTTCTCTATGTAATACAGACAGGAAGTGATGTCAGGAACAGACAGGAAGTGATGTCAGGAACAGACAGGAAGTGATCTGGAATAAAGATAAGACGTTCCCTTTGGTCTGAAGGAGATCGGAGAGGTTGCTGAACGTGGCAGTAGAGGAGGTAATTATTATACAGGATTTATGGCGCCAACAGTTTGCTCAGCACTGTACAATATAACGGGAGACAATACAGCAACAATACAGTTCAATACAAGAGGGATAGGAGGGCCTGATCCTGGGAGCTTACAATCTAGGAGGGAGGGGCTAGTGGTACAAAAGGTAGTAACTGTGGGGGATGGACTGGTAGGAGGAGTGGAAGATTCCAGTATTAGCTGAAGGCAGGATAGGCTTCCCTGAAGAGATCGGTTTTCAGAGATCGCCTAAAAGTGAGCAGAGTAGGCAATAGTCTGATAGATTGGGGTAGAGAGTTCCAGAGGATGGGGGAAGCTCTGGAGAAGTCCTGGAGACGAGCATGGGAGGAGGAGACAAGGGAGCTAGAGAGCAGGAGATCTTGCGAGGAGCGGAAAGGATGGTTTAGGTAATATTTAGAGACAAGATCGGTGATGTAATTTGGGGCGGAGTTATAAATGGCTTTATATGTTATTGTTAATGTTTTAAATTTTATCAGTTGAGCAACGGGAAGCCAGTGGAGGGATTGGCAGAGAGGGGTGGAGGGATTGGCAGAGAGGGGTGGAGGGATTGGCAGAGAGGGGTGGAGGTTAGTGGAGGGATTGGCAGAGAAGGGTGGAGGCCAGTGGAGGGATTGGCAGAGAGGGGTGGAGGCCAGTGGAGGGATTGGCAGAGAGGGTTGGAGGCCAGTGGAGGGATTGGCAGAGAGAGGTGGGGGCCAGTGGAGGGATTGTCAGAGAGGGGTGGAGGACACTGAATGGAGGCCGGTGGAGGTATTGACAGAGAGGGGTGGAGGACACTGAATGGAGGCCAGTGGAGGGATTGGTAGAGGGGTGGAGGACACTGAATTGAGGCCAGTGGAGGGATTGGCAGAGAGGGGTGGAGGACACTGAATGGAGGCCAGTGGAGGGATTGGTAGAGGGGTGGAGGACACTGAATTGAGGCCAGTGGAGGGATTGGCAGAGAGGGGTGGAGGACATTGAATGGAGGCTGGTGGAGGAATTGACAGAGAGGAATGGAGGACACTGAATTGAGGCCGGTGAAGGACACTGAATTGAGGCCAGTGGAGAGATTGGCAGAGAGGGGTGGAGGACACTGAATGGAGGCCGGTGGAGGGATTGGCAGAGAGGGGTGGAGGACACTGAGTGGAGGCCAGTGGAGGGATTGGCAGAGAGGAATGGAGGACACTGAATTGAGGCCGATGAAGGACACTGAATTGAGGCCAGTGGAGAGATTGGCAGAGAGGGGTGGAGAACACTGATTGGAGGCCAGTGGAGGGATTGGCAGAGAGGGGTGGAGGATACTGAGTGGAGGCCTGTGGAGGGATTGTCAGAGATGGGTGGAGGACACTGAATGGTCCTACCATCTCCCTACTACTGCTCTCATCACCTCCTGCTGACCCAAACACCAGGACTGGAAGGCATGTGCGCTCGTGTACATCCCGCTCCCATCTTACTTTCCTCACCCTCCTCCTTCTCCTAATCTCTGGGGATATCTCCCCAAACCCTGGTCCTCCATTATCTCACCCCCACACCAGGCATCCTCCTTCTCCTACCTCTGGGGATATCTCCCCAAACCCTGGTCCTCCAATATCTAATCCCCACACCAGGCATCCTCCTTCTTCTCCTATCCTCTGGGGATATCTCCCCAAACCCTGGTCCTGCACTATCTCACCCCCACACCAGGCACCCTCCTTCTTCTCCTAACCTCTGGGGGTATCTCTCCAAACCTTGGTCCTCCACTATCTCACCCCCACACCAGGCACCCTCCTTCTTCTAACCTCTTCTACTAGCAATTATAGGAACCTGACTCCAAGCAGCAGATTCTGCTTCCCCCGCAGCACTTCCCTATGGAGGCCTCCTCTGGACCCACTCACCCAGACTCAGTGGTCAGAAAGGTGGTGGGGTTGGTTTGCTTCTATCCCCACTGAGCACCTTTCAAGTCCTCCCTAACCCTCCCTCTCTATCCTTCTCTTCTTCCCAGACTCACTGCATCCGGCTGTTCTCTCCGATCTCTCTGAGGATTGCAGTGATCTATCGGCCTCCTGGACCCGTGTCCCGCTTTCTTGATGATTTCTCCACCTGGACAACCTACTTTCTCTCCTCTGAACTACCCGCTATCATTCTCAGAGATTTTACCATCCCTGTTAATGTCAACAACCCGGCTACATCCCAACTCTTCAACATAACCTCATCTTTTACATTAACACAATGGACGCCGTCCTCCACTCACTCTGACGGACGCCGTCCTCCACTCACTCTGACGGACGCCGTCCTCCGCTCACTCTGACGGACGCCGTCCTCCGCTCACTCTGACGGACGCCGTCCTCCGCTCACTCTGACGGACGCCGTCCTCCGCTCACTCTGACGGGAATACATTAGACCTTGTTTTCTCCCATCTTTGCACTCCCTACAACCTCACAAACACCCCCTTTCCTCTCTCTGATCACAATCTCATCACCTTCACAGTCTCCTCGTCTTCAAACACCTATCCCTCCAAGCAGAAAACAATTACCCGCAGAAACCTTCACAACTTGAACCCGGCTCCTTTCCACTCTGCAACTGACCAACTCTATGACAGAATCTCTCCCCTGTCCTGCCCTGACCTGGCCACTGCTGTCTACAACAGTTCACTTTCATCCGCATTAGACTCACTTGTTCCTCTAACAACACGAAACATCAGGCCCCGACCATTACATCCGTGGCAGACTGACCACACCAGACATCTTAAACAACATAGTTGTGTGCTGGACCCATTGCGGCGTAAAACCAAATCCCAGCAAGCATTCACCCGATATAAATCTGCTTTCTTCACATACAATTCTTCCCTCCATGCTGCCAAACAAGACGACTTTGTCACTCTCATCAATACCTTGTCATCCAGTCCTCGTCGTCTCTTCTCTACTTTTAACTCTCTACTTTCTCCACCTCCACCCAGTACCTCACTCACTGCTCACGAGATTGCAAAATATTTCAAAAACAAGATTGACGCAATTCGTAGGGGCATCACCACTGCACAGACATCCATCCCACTTAGCATATCTTATACTAAACCTCCCTCAACACTTTCCTCTTCTGACCTCGCTACTGCTGAAGAGGTCACTAAGGTTTTCTCAGAAGCCCGTCTCACCACCTGCCCCCTGGATCCTGTCCCCTCACAACTACTACGGTCACCCTCTTCTTCCATCCTATGCTCCCTCACTCACATCTTCAATCTTTCCCTCTCTACTGGTGCCTTCCCCTCCCCTCTAAAGCATGCGCACATCACTCCCATACTTAACAAGCCCTCCCTGGACCCCACCAACCTGAACAACTTAAGACCCATCTCTCTGCTGCCATTTACCTCTAAACTCCTAGAATGCTTAGTCTACAATCACCTGAGCTCCCACCTCACCGACAACAACCTTCTTCACCCTTTACAGTCTGGCTTTCACTCACTCCACTCCACTGAAACTGCCCTACTAAACCTCACTAATGATCTACTAACTGCTAAAACCAATGGCCACTACTCCATACTCATCCCAACCAATGGCCAATACTCCGTACTCATCCCAACCAATGGCAGCTACTCCATACTAATCCCAACCAATGGCCCCTACTCCGTACTCATCCCAACCAATGGCCATTACTCCACGCTCATCCCAACCAATGGCCACTACTCCGTACTCATCCCAACCAATGGCCACTACTCCGTACTCATCCCAACCAATTGCCACTACTCCATACTAATCCCAACCAATGGCCACTACTCCATACTAATCCCAACCAATGGCCACTACTCCATACTCATCCCAACCAATGGCAACTACTCCATACTCATCCCAACCAATGGCCGCTACTCCGTACTCATCCCAACCAATGGCCGCTACTCCGTACTCATCCCAACCAATGGCCCCTACTCCGTACTCATCCCAACCAATGGCCATTACTCCACGCTCATCCCAACCAATGGCCACTACTCCGTAGTCATCCCAACCAATGGCCACTACTCCGTAGTCATCCCAACCAATGGCCACTACTCCATACTAATCCCAACCAATGGCCACTACTCCATACTAATCCCAACCAATGGCCACTACTCCATACTCATCCCAACCAATGGCCACTACTCCATACTCATCCCAACCAATGGCCACTACTCCATACTCATCCCAACCAATGGCCACTACTCCATACTCATCCCAACCAATGGCCACTACTCCATACTAATCCCAACCAATGGCCACTACTCCATACTAATCCCAACCAATGGCCACTACTCCGTACTCATCCCAGCCAATGGCCACTACTCCGTACTCATCCCAGCCAATGGCCACTACTCCGTACTCATCCCAGCCAATGGCCACTACTCCGTACTCATCTCAGCCAAAGGCCACTACTCTGTACTCTTACTACTTGACCTCTCTGCGGCTTTTGATATGGTTGACCATCCCCTCCTCCTTAAAAAATCCACTCTCTTGGCCTCCTAGACTCTGCTCTCTCCTGGTTCTCCTCCTTCCTATCGCAGCGCTCCTTCAGTGTTACCGATAACTCTGCTTCCTCCTCTTCACTCCCTCTCTCTGTTGGGGTCCCTCAAGGTTCTGTCCTGGGACCCCTTCTCTTCTCTATCTACACCTCCTCCCTTGATCACTTGATAAACTCCCACAGCTTTAAGTAACATCTCTATGCTGATGACACACAAATCTATCTTTCTACCCCTCACCTCGCCCCTTCAGTCTCCTCCACACCTCGCCCCTTCAGTCTCCTCCACACCTCGCCCCTTCAGTCTCCTCCACACCTCGCCCCTTCAGTCTCCTCCTCACCTCGCCCCTTCAGTCTCCTCCTCACCTCGCCCCTTCAGTCTCCTCCTCACCTCGCCCCTTCAGTCTCCTCCTCACCTCGCCCCTTCAGTCTCCTCCTCACCTCGCCCCTTCAGTCTCCTCCTCACCTCGCCCCTTCAGTCTCCTCCACACCTCGCCCCTTCATTCTCCTCCACACCTCGCCCCTTCATTCTCCTCCACACCTCGCCCCTTCATTCTCCTCCACACCTCGCCCCTTCCGTCTCCTCCACACCTCGCCCCTTCCGTCTCCTCCACACCTCGCCCCTTCCGTCTCCTCCACACCTCGCCCCTTCCGTCTCCTCCACACCTCGCCCCTTCCGTCTCCTCCACACCTCGCCCCTTCACTCTCCTCCACACCTCGCCCCTTCACTCTCCTCCTCACCTCGCCCCTTCACTCTCCTCCTCACCTCGCCCCTTCACTCTCCTCCACACCTCGCCCCTTCACTCTCCTCCACACCTCGCCCCTTCACTCTCCTCCACACCTCGCCCCTTCACTCTCCTCCACACCTCGCCCCTTCACTCTCCTCCTCACCTCGCCCCTTCAGTCTCCTCCTCACCTCGCCCCTTCAGTCTCCTCCTCACCTCGCCCCTTCAGTCTCCTCCTCACCTCGCCCCTTCAGTCTCCTCCTCACCTCGCCCCTTCAGTCTCCTCCTCACCTCGCCCCTTCAGTCTCCTCCTCACCTCGCCCCTTCAGTCTCCTCCTCACCTCGCCCCTTCAGTCTCCTCTCGCATTACTAAACTACTAAGTGACATATCGGCATGAATGTCACTCCACTTCCTCAAACTCAATCTTTCCAAAACTGAGCTCTTAGTATTCCCCCCAGCCCGTGCCCCCTCCCCGGACTTCTCCATCAAGATCAATAACACAATCATCAGTCCCTCCCCTCATGCCAGTGAGGGGGAGATGTACACGTTTTGGGGTGGAGCAGAGGGGTAAAGAAGTGAGATTTTGGGAACGCAGGAAAGTAATATGAAAAGGAGGAGTAGAGGGGACATATTAAAGGTACACGGAGTGGGACTCAGACTTGTAGGAGATGTTTCCCGGGGTGTTTGCTTGCAGTCTGTCCAGCATGCAGTAGAGTTTCTTGTTGTATCTTCCTGCTGCTTGAGTTCAACTGCTTCTTAGCACTCCATCAACGCAGCACTCACTGAAAAGCAGCACCCCATCAGTGATTGTGCCCCCCCATCAGTGACTGTGCCCCCATCAGTGATCTCCCCCCATCAGTGACTGTTCCCCCCCATCAGTGATCTCCCCCATCAGCTGATTTAAATTTATAGGGAGATGGCCAAATGAGCACTCATCTCTGCCCCAATTAGGAACTGATAAGGATCACATGAATGGGGGGGATGATTCTCAAACAGACCAGACACAGACTACAGTCATAAAACGGTAATAAGATGTTATGTTCTATTTACATTCAGTAACCCCCAGTCATGTCCGTCCTCTTCCTCCATAGTCATGTCTGTCCTCTTCCTCCATAGTCATGTCTCTCCTCTTCCTCCATAGTCAATGTGATGTCTTTTCTCTCCAGCAGATGATGATACACATCACTATTTAGAAGGACACAAGGATCTCTACAAGGACGTCATGATGGACAATCAGCCGCCCCTCACATCACCGGGTAAGAGGAGACTTTATTGTAAAGGAGAGAGCAGTACGGAGGATCCACCTAGATCCCCCATCATCTGATAAACACATAGAAACAATGGATTCAGTCAGTGTGTGTGTTTCCTACAGATGGATCCAGTCATGGGAACCCACCAGAGAGATGTCCCCGTCCTCTGTATTCCCGGGATTCCACACAGGAAGGTCACACCATCCCTCACCATCATCGGGTAGATGAGGAACAATCACTGATAGTATCATTAGGATCTGTACATTATCTGCATTGTTACCATTGATGTCATTTTATTATATATTCAGAGTGGAAACCTGAGAGATCCTAAAGTTGAAGTTAAAGAAGAGATAAAGGAGGATGAGGATGGGGGGATGGAGGAGTCAGAGCTTCTAAAAGAACACAAAGATCTGTACCAGGACACCACACAGGAAGGTCACACCATCCCTCACCATTACAAGGTTGGTGGGATGGAACATCTAGAACATGGGCTTGTAAAGATGTGTGGATTGTTTGTGACCTTACATTTTACAGATGATATTTTCTCTCATTACCTTGATTTAGAGTGGAGATCCAATCGATATAGAATTTGAGGTGAAAGCAGAAGAAGAAGAGGCGTATGTGAGGGATGATCAGCAGTCTATGGAGGAGGATGGAATAACGGGGACATTTATAGAGGAGGACACTCCTACAGAGATCAGCATAGGTGGGTCATGAACATTAAATCCATTCCTCCACCCATACTGCTCACTGATTGGTCCAGAGTAGGGCGGGGACTGGGTGATATCAGCCTGTAATCCCCTGGTCACTTTCCTGAGCTGTGTTCCCCGTCCTGTATTCCTGGATTTCTCTCGGATAATCTTCCTTCTCTGTGCTGCAGACACAATTTATGTATCTAGACTGGATTTATGGAGGTTCTGGGGTTCAACTGGCAGCAAAATGATGATTTTTCCTATAAGCATTGCATAATGTAGGCACCCAGGACATGTGACTGGGGTCTCCTGCCTTGTGCCTGACTCTTCCAGGGGACCTTCTCTGTTATCTGCTGGCTGTGCTGGGTGGAGGGATATGTCTGTAGTGTCTCAGACCCAAGTCACTGAGTGCAGTCTCAGGAGATGGGAGGCAGCGGTGTGGGACCTACATAGTTACATAGTTAGTCTGGCTGAAAAAAGACAGTTCTTCTAGTTGAACCATTAAAAATAAAAGTTATAATCCGACACCCACAGCTGATCCACCAGAAGGCAAAAACCCAGCAAAGCGCGATCCGATCTCCTCCTGCAGGGGAAAAAAAATCCTTCCTGACCCCCTGAGAGGCAATCGGATATTCCCTGGATCAACTTTCCCTATAAATGTTATATCCAGTTATATTCTGTATATCCAAGAAAGAATCCAGGACTTTCCTACAGCAACCCCCCCCTTATGTATTATACATGGAGATCATATCCCCCTTATGTATTATACATGGAGATCATATCCCCCCTTATGTATTATACATGGAGATCATATCCCCCTTATGTATTATACATGGTGATCATATCCCCCCTTATGTATTATACATGGAGATCATATCCCCCCTTATGTATTATACATGGAGATCATATCCCCCTTATGTATTATACATGGAGATCATATCCCCCCCTTATGTATTATACATGGAGATCATATCCCCCCTTATGTATTATACATGGAGATCATATCCCCCTTATGTATTATACATATTATACATGGAGATCATACCCCCCCTTATGTATTATACATGGAGATCATATCCCCCTTATGTATTATACATGGAGATCATATCCCCCCCTTATGTATTATACATGGAGATCATATCCCCCCCCTTATGTATTATACATATTATACATGGAGATCATACCCCCCCTTATGTATTATACATGGAGATCATATCCCCCCTTATGTATTATACATGGAGATCATATCCCCCCTTATGTATTATACATGGAGATCATATCCCCCCTTATGTATTATACATGGAGATCATATCCCCCTTATGTATTATACATGGAGATCATATCCCCCCTTATGTATTATACATGGAGATCATATCCCCCCCTTATGTATTATACATGGAGATCATATCCCCCCTTATGTATTATACATGGAGATCATATCCCCCTTATGTATTATACATGGTGATCATATCCCCCTTATGTATTATACATGGAGATCATACCCCCCCTTATGTATTATACATGGAGATCATACCCCCCCTTATGTATTATACATGGAGATCATATCCCCCCCCCCTTATGTATTATACATGGTGATCATATCCCCCCTTATGTATTATACATGGAGATCATATCCCCCCTTATGTATTATACATGGAGATCATATCCCCCCTTATGTATTATACATGGAGATCATACCCCCCCTTATGTATTATACATGGAGATCATACCCCCCCTTATGTATTATACATGGAGATCATATCCCCCCCTTATGAATTATACATGGAGATCATATCCCCCCTTATGTATTATACATGGAGATCATATCCCCCTTATGTATTATACATGGAGATCATATCCCCCCTTATGTATTATACATGGAGATCATACCCCCCCTTATGTATTATACATGGAGATCATACCCCCCCTTATGTATTATACATGGAGATCATATTCCCCCCCCCCCTTATGTATTATACATGGTGATCATATCCCCCCTTATGTATTATACATGGAGATCATATCCCCCCTTATGTATTATACATGGAGATCATATCCCCCCTTATGTATTATACATGGAGATCATACCCCCCCTTATGTATTATACATGGAGATCATACCCCCCCTTATGTATTATACATGGAGATCATATCCCCCCCCTTATGTATTATACATGGAGATCATATCCCCCCCTTATGTATTATACATGGAGATCATATCCCCCCCCTTATGTATTATACATGGAGATCATATCCCCCCCCTTATGTATTATACATGGAGATCATATCCCCCCCCTTATGTATTATACATGGAGATCATATCCCCCCCCCCTTATGTATTATACATGGAGATCATATCCCCCCCTTATGTATTATACATGGAGATCATATCCCCCCCCTTATGTATTATACATGGAGATCATATCCCCCCCCTTATGTATTATACATGGAGATCATATCCCCCCCCCTTATGTATTATACATGGAGATCATATCCCCCCCCCCCTTATGTATTATACATGGAGATCATATCCCCCCCCCTTATGTATTATACATGGAGATCATATCCCCCCCCCTTATGTATTATACATGGAGATCATATCCCCCTTATGTATTATATATGGAGATCATATCCCCCCCTTATGTATTATTCATGGAGATCATATCCCCCCTTATGTATTATACATGGAGATCATATCCCCCCTTATGTATTATACATGGAGATCATATCCCCCCTTATGTATTATACATGGTGATCATATCCCCCCTTATGTATTATACATGGAGATCATATCCCCCCTTATGTATTATACATGGTGATCATATCCCCCCCCTTATGTATTATACATGGAGATCATATCCCCCCCTTATGTATTCTACATGGAGATCATATCCCCCCCTTATGTATTCTACATGGAGATCATATCCCCCCCTTATGTATTATACATGGAGATCATATCCCCCCTTATGTATTATACATGGAGATCATATCCCCCCTTATGTATTATACATGGAGATCATATCCCCCCTTATGTATTATACATGGAGATCATATCCCCCCTTATGTATTATACATGGAGATCATTTCCCCCCTTATGTATTATACATGGTGATCATATCCCCCCCCCTTATGTATTATTCATGGAGATCATATCCCCCCTTATGTATTATACATGGAGATCATATCCCCCTTATGTATTATACATGGAGATCATATCCCCCTTATGTATTATACATGGAGATCATACCCCCCCTTATGTATTATACATGGTGATCATATCCCCTCCCCTTATGTATTATTCATGGAGATCATATCCCCCCTTATGTATTATACATGGAGATCATATCCCCCTTATGTATTATACATGGAGATCATATCCCCCCCCCTTATGTATTATTCATGGAGATCATATCCCCCCTTATGTATTATACATGGAGATCATATCCACCCTTATGTATTATACATGGTGATCATATCCCCCCCTTATGTATTAT
Organism: Staurois parvus; assembly: GCF_062004578.1. Taxonomy (NCBI): domain Eukaryota; kingdom Metazoa; phylum Chordata; class Amphibia; order Anura; family Ranidae; genus Staurois; species Staurois parvus. The sequence goes on from NW_028318018.1 coordinate 1,268,855, forward strand.
ACATGGAGATCATATCCCCCCCTTATGTATTATACATGGAGATCATATCCCCGTTATGTATTATACATGGAGATCATATCCCCCCCTTATGTATTATACATGGAGATCATATCCCCCCCTTATGTATTATACATGGAGATCATATCCCCCCCTTATGTATTATACATGGAGATCATATCCCCCCCTTATGTATTATACATGGAGATCATATCCCCCCCTTATGTATTATACATGGAGATCATATCCCCCCCTTATGTATTATACATGGAGATCATATCCCCCCCCCTTATGTATTATACATGGAGATCATATCCCCCCCTTATGTATTATACATGGAGATCATATCCCCCTTATGTATTATACATGGAGATCATATCCCCCCTTATGTATTATACATAGAGATCATATTCCCCCTTATGTATTATACATGGAGATCATATCCCCCCTTATGTATTATACATGGAGATCATATCCCCCCTTATGTATTATACATGGAGATCATATCCCCCCTTATGTATTATACATGGAGATCATATCCCCCCTTATGTATTATACATGGAGATCATATCCCCCCTTATGTATTATACATGGAGATCATATCCCCCCTTATGTATTATACATGGAGATCATTTCCCCCCTTATGTATTATACATGGAGATCATATCCCCCCTTAATCTCCTCTTCTCAGTAGAGAATACATTCAGTTCCTCTAATCTTTCCTCATAGCTGATCTCCTCCATGCCTCGTATCAGTTTGGTTGCCCTTCTCTGTACTTCCTCCAGTTCCCCAATGTTCTTTTTGTGAATTGGAGCCCAAAACTGAACTGCATATTCCAGATGAGGTCTTACTAATGATTTGTACCCGGGGGGAGGGGGGTGATATCTCTCTCTGGAGTCTATACCTCTCCTAATACAAGAGAGGATTTTTCTCGCTTTAGAACCCGCAGCTTGGCATTGCATGTAATCTACCAGAACCCCCAGATCTCCATCATTGATCCTCCCAGATCCTTCACCATTGATTCCCCCAGATCCTTCTCCACCATTGACCCCCCCAGATTCTTCTCCACCCTTGACCTTCCCCAGATTCTTCTCCACCCTTGACCCCCCCCAGATCCTTCTCCACCCTTAACCCCCCCCCAGTTCCTTCTCCACCCTTGACCCCCCCCCAGATCCTTCTTCACCCTTGAACCCCCCCCCCAGATCCTTCTTCACCCTTGACCCCCCCCCCCCACAGATCCTTCTCCACCCTTGACCCCCCCCCACAGATCCTTCTCCACCACTGTCCCTGTCAAACACCGCCTGGCGGTACCTCTAGCAGTCCACAGGAAAGGATTCCCAGGAGCACGGAGTCTAAGTCCCAGTCTGCTTGTTCACCAGGGCCCCTGATGGTGGGGATGGACTTAGAGCAGACAGTGAACAGGTCGCGGCCCCTGAGTACACCCGCCCGTGGTAGAGGGATCTGCCAGAGGTATATGCAGGTAGAGAGCCTGACGTGAAGAGGTTGGAAGGCTGGAGCCGTGATGACTGGATCTGTGCAGGATGGATGGCAGAGTAGTGAGCGTGGTCAGATGGCCGGATCGGTAACAGTGGGGTCAGCGTAGTACAAGGCAGCAGGCAAAGAGTAGTCGGGTCACTCGCCGGGTTCAGTAACAGGAGTTCAGATCAAATAGGGATATCCAGGAGAGAAGTCAAACGAGCCAGAGGTCAGAGCAGGAGAAGTCAGCAGAGGTCAGGATCAGGAGAAGTCAGCAGAGGTCAGGATCAGGAGAAGTCAGCAGAGGTCAGGATCAGGAGAAGTCAGCAGAGGTCAGGATCAGGAGAAGTCAGCAGAGGTCAGGATCAGGAGAAGTCAGCAGAGGTCAGGATCAGGAGAAGTCAGCAGAGGTCAGGATCAGGAGAAGTCAGCAGAGGTCAGGATCAGGAGAAGTCAGCAGAGGTCAGGAGAAGTCAGCAGAGGTCAGGAGAAGTCAGCAGAGGTCAGGAGAAGTCAGCAGAGGTCAGGAGAAGTCAGCAGAGGTCAGGAGAAGTCAGCAGAGGTCAGGAGAGGTCAGGAGAAGTCAGCAGAGGTCAGGAGAAGTCAGCAGAGGTCAGGAGAAGTCAGCAGAGGTCAGGAGAAGTCAGCAGAGGTCAGGAGAAGTCAGCAGAGGTCAGGAGAAGTCAGCAGAGGTCAGGAGAAGTCAGCAGAGGTCAGGAGAAGTCAGCAGAGGTCAGGAGAAGTCAGCAGAAGTCAGCAGAGGTGAGGATCAGGAGAAGTCTGCAGAGGTGAGGATCAGGAGAAGTCTGCAGAGGTGAGGATCAGGAGAAGTCTGCAGAGGTGAGGATCAGGAGAAGTCGGCAGAGGTGAGGATCAGGAGTAGCCGGCAGAGGTGAGGATCAGGAGTAGCCGGCAGAGGTGAGGATCAGGAGTAGCCGGCAGAGGTGAGGATCAGGAGTAGCCGGCAGAGGTGAGGATCAGGAGTAGCCGGCAGAGGTGAGGATCAGGAGTAGCCGGCAGAGGTGAGGATCAGGAGTAGCCGGCAGAGGTGAGGATCAGGAGTAGCCGGCAGAGGTGAGGATCAGGCAGGGTCGGTAACAAGTCAATCAGCAGATACACAGGATACAAGACCATACGGCAATGAGAGTCTGTGCAGGGCAGGTTTAAATACCGCGCCCTGTCATTGGTGCCAGGCAAGAGTCCGCGATCGTGAGTGTGCATGCACAGCCATCACTGCCCAGGTCCTAGTGCCCGCCGGCTAGAATGAATCGGCGTTCTGCACATGCGCAGATCCGCGTGCCGCCGCAATCCCTGACATTGCTCCCCCCCACGGGCATCCTTCGGATGCCCAACCAATCTCTCCTCCGTGGGTGGCTACGATAGAACTCCCGGACAAGTCTATGGGCGTGAACATTCTGGGCCGGCTCCCACGAATTCTCCTCAGGACCATAGTCCTTCCACTTAATCAGGAACTGTGTCTGGCCGCCTCTTTTCCTGCAATCTATGATTGCTTCAACCTCAAATTCTTCTTGCTCGTTAATGGTTATGGCCTCCGGAGGTCTGGACCTTCGGGAAGGGATCTGGTACTGCTGGCTTCAGTAGCGACACGTGGAAAAGCGGGTGAATCTTAAAAGTTCCTGGAAGTGCCAGTTCATACGCCGCTTCATTGATTTTCCATTTCACCTGGAATGGACCCATAAATTTCGGCCCCAGTTTTTTCAAAGGACAAGACATCCTCAAATTGGTAGTGGCTAGCCAGACCTGGTCCCCCGGTTGCAGACGTAGCTCACCTCTTCTTCTCCTGTTGGAAGCCCTTTTACTGTCCTCCTGGGCCTTTGCAATAGCTTCTTGAAGCACCTTGTTATTGGCAGAAAAAAAATCCAGCATATTTTGTGTAGCAGGGACCGGGCTTTCAGGAATCAGGTCAGGTAAAAACGTGGGGTGACACCCGTAATTGGCAAAAAATGGGGATTGCCCCGTAGCAGAATGATTCGTGTTATTGTACGCGAATTCAGCCAATGGCAAGAGCGCCAGCCAGTCATCCTGTGTAAGTTACCATACACATTATCCGTGTGTGGGGAACTGTGTCCAAGTATACCACGTCCACCGCCACCCCTCTGTCCAAGTGTACCACGTCCACCGCCACCCCTCTGTCCAAGTATACCACGTCCACCGCCACCCCTCTGTCCAAGTATACCACGTCCACAGCCACCCCTCTGTCCAAGTGTACCGCGTCCACAGCCACCCCTCTGTCCAAGTGTACCGCGTCCACCGCCACCCCTCTGTCCAAGTATACCACGTCCACAGCCACCCCTCTGTCCAAGTGTACCGCGTCCACAGCCAGCCCTCTGTCCAAGTGTACCACGTCCACCGCCAGCCCTCTGTCCAAGTGTACCACGTCCACCGCCACCCCTCTGTCCAAGTATACCGTGTCCACAGCCACCCCTCTGTCCAAGTATACCACGTCCACCGCCGCCCCTCTGTCCAGGTATACCACGTTCACCGCCGCCCCTCTGTCCAGGTATACCACGTTCACCGCCGCCCCTCTGTCCAAGTATACCACGTCCACCGCCGCCCCTCTGTCCAAGTATACCACGTCCACCGCCGCCCCTCTGTCCAAGTATACCACGTCCACCGCCGCCCCTCTGTCCAAGTATACCACGTCCACCGCCGCCCCTCTGTCCAAGTATACCACGTCCACCGCCGCCCCTCTGTCCAAGTATACCACGTCCACCGCCGCCCCTCTGTCCAAGTATACCACGTCCACCGCCGCCCCTCTGTCCAAGTATACCACGTCCACCGCCGCCCCTCTGTCCAAGTATACCACGTCCACCGCCGCCCCTCTGTCCAAGTATACCACGTCCACCGCCGCCCCTCTGTCCAAGTATACCACGTCCACCGCCGCCCCTCTGTCCAAGTATACCACGTCCACCGCCGCCCCTCTGTCCAAGTATACCACGTCCACCGCCGCCCCTCTGTCCAAGTATACCACGTCCACCGCCGCCCCTCTGTCCAAGTATACCACGTCCACCGCCGCCCCTCTGTCCAAGTATACCACGTCCACCGCCACCCCTCTGTCCAAGTATACCACGTACCCCGCCACCCCTCTGTCCAAGTATACCACGTCTACCGCCACCCCTCTGTCCAAGTATACCACGTCCACCGCCACCCCTCTGTCCAAGTGTACCACATCCCCCCGCCACCCCTCTGTCCAAGTGTACCACGTCCACAGCCACCCCTCTGTCCAAGTGTACCACGTCCACAGCCACCCCTCTGTCCAAGTATACCACGTCCACCGCCACCCCTCTGTCCAAGGATTTGCTCACCTCCAATCTAACCGGTTTCATGATGGTTTAATCCCATCACACCTCTACATGTTGTCTACAGTAAACATTTAAGCTTCCACTGATTACAGAATACTAATACTGAGAGTCCTGACCCTTATACTATATAACTTGTACATTACATACTCCTGACCCCTGCACTATATACTCTATGTTGTACATTACATACTCCTGACCCCTGCACTATATACTCTATAACTTGTACATTACATACTCCTGATCCCTGTGCTATATACTCTGTTGTACATTACATCCTCCTGACCCCTGCGCTATATACTCCATGTTGTACATTCCTTACTCCTGACCCCTGCGTGATATACTCCATGTTGTACATTCCATACTCCTGACCCCTGCGCTATATACTCCATGTTGTACATTCCTTACTCCTGACCCCTACGCTATATACTCCATGTTGTACATTCCTTACTCCTGACCCCTGCGCTATATACTCCATGTTGTACATTCCATACTCCTGACCTCTACGCTATATACTCCATGTTGTACATTCCTTACTCCTGACCCCTGCGCTATATACTCCATGTTGTACATTACATACTCCTGAACCCTGCTCTATATACTCCATGTTGTACATTACATACTCCTGACCCCTGCATTATATACTCTATGTTGTACATTACATACTCCTGACCCCTGTACTATATACTCTATGTTGTACATTACATCCTCCTGACCCCTGCACTATATACTCTATGTTGTACATTACATCCTCCTGACCCCTGCACTATATACTCTGTGTTGTACATTCCATACTCCTGACCCCCGCACTATATACTCTGTGTTGTACATTACATACTCCTGACCCCTGCACTATATACTCTGTTGTACATTACATACTCCTGACCCCTGCACTATATACTCTGTTGTACATTACATACTCCTGACCCCTGCACTATATACTCTATGTTGTACATTACATAATCCTGACCCCTGCACTATATACTCTATGTTGTACATTACATAATCCTGACCCCTGCACTATATACTCTATAGTGTACATTACATACTCCTGACCCCTGCACTATATACTCTATGGTGTACATTACATACTCCTGACCCCTGCACTATATACTCTGTTGTACATTACATACTCCTGACCCCTGCACTATATACTCCATGTTGTACATTACATAGTCCTGACCCCTGCACTATATACTCCATGTTGTACATTACATACTCCTGACCCCTGCACTATATACTCTATGGTGTACATTACATACTCCTGACCCCTGCACTATATACTCCATGTTGTACATTACATACTCCTGACCCCTGCACTATATACTCTGTTGTACATTACATATTCCTGACCCCTGCACTATATACTCTGTTGTACATTACATACTCCTGACCCCCGCACTATATACTCTGTTGTACATTCCATACTCCTGACCCCCGCACTATATACTCTATGTTGTACATTCCATACTCCTGACCCCCGCACTATATACTCCATAATGTACATTACATACTCCTGACCCCTGCACTATATACTCTATGTTGTACAATACATCCTCCTGACCCCTGCACTATATACTCCGTGTTGTACATTACATACTCCTGACCCCTGCACTATATACTCTGTTGTACATTAAATAGTCCTGACCCCTGCACTATATACTCTGTTGTACATTACATACTCCTGACCCCCGTACTATATACTCTGTTGTACATTACATACTCCTGACCCCCGCACTATATACTCTATGTTGTACATTGCATACTCCTGACCCCCGCACTATATACTCTATGTTGTACATTGCATACTCCTGACCCCTGCACTATATACTCCGTGTTGTACATTACATACTCCTGACCCCTGCACTATATACTCTGTTGTACATTACATAGTCCTGACCCCTGCACTATATACTCCATAATGTACATTACATACTCCTGACCCCTGCACTATATACTCTATGTTGTACAATACATCCTCCTGACCCCTGCACTATATACTCCGTGTTGTACATTACATACTCCTGACCCCTGCACTATTTACTCTGTTGTACATTACATAGTCCTGACCCCTGCACTATATACTCCATAATGTACATTACATACTCCTGACCCCTGCACTATATACTCTATGTTGTACAATACATCCTCCTGACCCCTGCACTATATACTCTGTTGTACATTACATACTCCTGACCCCTGCACTATATACTCTGTTGTACATTACATACTCCTGACCCCCGCACTATATACTCTGTTGTACATTCCATACTCCTGACCCCCGCACTATATACTCTATGTTGTACATTCCATACTCCTGACCCCTGCACTATATACTCTATGTTGTACATTCCATACTCCTGACCCCCGCACTATATACTGTATGTTGTACATTACATACTCCTGACCCCTGCACTATATACTCTGTTGTACATTACATAGTCCTGACCCCTACACTATATACTCTATGTTGTACATTACATACTCCTGACCCCTGCACTATATACTCTATGTTGTACATTACATACTCCTGACCCCTGCACTATATACTCTGGTGTACATTACATACTCCTGACCCCTGCACTATATACTCTATGTTGTACATTACATACAACTGACCCCCGCAGTATATACTCTGTTGTACATTACATACTCCTGACCCCCGCACTATATACTCTATTGTACATTCCATACTCCTGACCCCCGCACTATATACTCTGTTGTACATTCCATACTCCTGACCCCTGCACTATATACTCTGTTGTACATTACATACTCCTGACCCCTGCACTATATACTCCATGTTGTACATTACACACTCCTGACCCCTGCACTATATACTCTTTGTTGTACAATACATCCTCCTGACCCCCGCACTATATACTCTGTTGTACATTACATACTCCTGACCCCTGCACTATATACTCCATGTTGTACATTACATACTCCTGACCCCTGCACTATATACTCTATGTTGTACATTACATACTCCTGACCCCTGCACTATATACTCCATGTTGTGCATTACATACTCCTGACCCCTGCACTATATACTCTGTTGTGCATTACATACTCCTGACCCCTGCACTATATACTCTGTTGTGCATTACATACTCCTGACCCCCGCACTATATACTCTGTTGTACATTACATACTCCTGACCCCTGCACTATATACTCTATGTTGTACATTGCATACTCCTGACCCCTGCACTATATACTCTGTGTTGTACATTACATACTCCTGACCCTTGCACTATATACTCCGTGTTGTTTATTACATACTCCTGACCCCTGCACTATATACTCCGTTTTGTACATTACATACTCCTGACCCCTGCACTATATACTCTATATTGTACATTCCATAGTCCTGACTTCTGCTCTCCCCCTCCCCCCACTGCTATATATACACATAATATGGATTCTCTTTTGTTACACCCATTTCCTCCCAGCTGGACATTTTATATCGGATGATGTGATTGGAGCACAGACTTTTACATGGTGATAATAATGTGATAACATCGTCCAACTTTGGACCCTTAAACAGAAAGTGATAATGAGGGAGGAGTCAATACCCCAATGATGGTGGTCTTCAGGATCAGTCCAGTCTTCATCTTGGTTGTTCTCCCCCCATCCTCACTCTCTGACCTCTGGTGGGGCTCAGCCCCGCTGTTCTTCATGACTAAATCATGGACTAAATAAGGAAGTGCAGTACTTCTTGTGTTGGGAAGATGGTGATGAGTGATAGAGGGGGTGGGGACCCTCGTCCTATAATCCCCTCATCACTGTCCCTCCTATAAAAGACAGTTCTGGTTGTTTCCTCACTCTCTGACTAAGGTCCATGAATAAAGAAATGACCTGGTAGGAGATCAGAGGAGCCATTTCCTAGTTCCCTTGAGGGTGGAATTGTAAGCTCCTCAGAGACCAAGCTGCCTGATGTGGGCGGAGTCCTGTTTGGGGGAACCAATCAGCTCCTGTCTAGTAATCCTCTTTGTCTTTGTATTTTAGTCCATGGCCGGGAGATGAGGAAAACCTCCGAGGATTGTCTCACTTTGTGTCCAGACTGGAAAGTAGAAGATGAGGACATCACACAGTATAGTCCAGGAGAAAACCCGGCTCCCTCCAATGTCCATCCGGCACCACCCAGTGTAGATGGACCATTGGATTCCTCGTATCCTGAGGAACCTCAGACTGTGCGGGACCGGGCCGGCCTTCCAACAGGGAAGAGCTTCTCCTGTACTGAGTGCGGGAAATGTTTCTGTTATAAATCCTATCTTAATAGGCATAAAAGATCTCACACGGGGGAGAAGCCGTATTCCTGTCCTGAGTGCGGGAAATGTTTTTCATCTAAGTCTTATCTTTCCATACATCAGAGATCTCACATGGGAGAAAAGCTGAATTCCTGTCCTGAGTGTGGGAAATGTTTTTCAACTAAGTACTATCTTTACATACATCAGAGATCACACACGGGGGAGAATCCGTATTCCTGTCCTGAGTGCGGGAAATGTTTTTCAACTAAGTCCTATCTTTCCATACATCAGAGATCTCACACGGGAGAGAAGCCGTATTCCTGTCCTGAGTGCGGGAAATGTTTTTCAACTAAGTCCCGTCTTTCCATACATCAGAGATCTCACACAGGGGAGAAGCCGTATTCCTGTCCTGAGTGCGGGAAATGTTTTTCAACTAAGTCCTATCTTTCCATACATCAGAGATCTCACACGGGAGAGAAGCCGTATTCCTGTCCTGAGTGCGGGAATTGTTTTTCAACTAAGTCCCATCTTTCCATACATCAGAGATCTCACACAGGGGAGAAGCCGTATGCCTGTCCTGAGTGCGGGAATTGTTTTTCAACTAAGTCCCATCTTTCCATACATCAGAGATCTCACACAGGGGAGAAACCGTATTCTTGTCCTGAGTGCGGGAATTGTTTTTCAACTAAGTCCCATCTTTCCATACATCAGAGATGTCACACAGGGGAGAAGAAATTTTCCTGTTCTGAGTGCGGGAAATGTTTTTCAGAGAAGTCCAGTCTTTCCAAACATCAGAGATCTCACACGGGGGAGAAGCCATATTCCTGTCCTGAATGCGGGAAATGTTTTTCAGAGAAGTCCAATCTTTACACACATCAGAGATCTCACACGGGGGAGAAGAAATTTTCCTGTCCTGAGTGCGGGAAATGCTTTTCACAGAAGTCCAGTCTTTACAAACATCAGAGATCTCACACGGGGGAGAAGCCGTATTCCTGTCCTGAGTGCGGGAAATGTTTTTCACAGATGTCCCATCTTTACACACATCAGAGATCTCACACGGGGGAGAAGCCATATTCCTGTCCTGAATGCGGGAAATGTTTTTCAGATAAGTCCTATCTTAACAGACATCAGAGATCTCACACGGGGGAGAAGCCATATTCCTGTCCTGTGTGCGGGAAATGTTTTTCACAGAAGTCCCATCTTTCCACACATCAGAGATCTCACATGGGGGAGAAGCCACTTTCCTGTCTTGAGTGAGGGAAATGTTCCTCACTGAAGTCCTGTCTTCCTGTACATCAGGGGTCCCACACAACCCTGGAGGTGTATTAGTGCCTTGAGTGTGGGAAATGTATTCTAGATGAATGTTGCTGGACATCCCAGCTCTCATGTGGGGAAGAAGCACCCCCTGATATACACCTCAGATATACTCCATGGCTGATCTTCATCATGGAAGGAACAGTTGATAAGGAGATGAGAGGCCCCCAAAGACATGGATGAAGTGCAGTAAATGTCGGGGTGCAGAGTGGTCAGTAGATCCTGGAAATGAAGGACACAACTTCAGCCCTTCTTGGGTGTCGGAGTTGCGTTTCCTGATAATGATATAGCGGGTTACAGAGCTAGAAGCCGGGAGAGCCCAGATCTCGTTATCGGGGAACTTTACACAGACAACAAGAACTTCTGAAGTTGATGTCCTTCATTTCAAGGCTCTACAGAACAGTGGTGACCCCGAAGCGTCTCTCTGTCTTCAGTCCATCCTTCTCCCATCCCCCAACAGGAGGGAAGGAGAACTCCGCCCCAAACTAGGGGGGAACTTTCCTCTCATTATTTCCCTTTGCTTCTGTGTGGGTTTGGGTGGTTGGAGGAGTGCGGCACGAGAGGGAACACAGCTTGTTGTTCTATGTATACATATGGGGTCTGGGTAGAGGGGATCCACCAGAAAATATTTCTACTCTTTGATTTTCTGCAAATCGTTTCTGTTTTCACTTTGAAGGGCGATATTATGTGTGATTTGTAAAAGGGATTGGCCCAATAGATACCGCCCCACTTAGAGAATAGATGAACTAATATGTCCAACATTCATTTAGCCATGTCACATGTTGGTCTTTTCATACAGGGATTTCCTATGATCATTGGCTCCATCTAGTGGCCATAACTGTTTTTCCTGATTGAGGTATTTTGGAAGTAATACATCATTATGGCCACTAGAGGGAGCTGACAATTATAGGAAATCACTGAGTTTATTAAAATATGGCCAGAATTTGTCACAGCTGGACACATGCTTGTCACCTCCCCCAATATATTTTTTGCATAGACCCCTTAGGTTACTATGTTAGGGGTAATTTCGTACAAATACCTGAGATCATACATTTTCAAACATTGAAGATATAAATTACATAAAACCACAGAATTAAACCAACCATTGATTTAAAACCAAAAATACCTCATTTGGCCTTTAGATGACGCTAAGTATCCTATCAATTAGCACCATCTAGTGTCCAAATTGTCAGGGAACACCTGAACAATTGATTTAGCTGACTAAATCAATTGTTCAGGTGTTCCCTGACATTTTGGACACTAGATGGTGCCAATTGATAGGATACTTAGCGTCATCTAAAGGCCAAATGAGGTATTTTTGGTTTAAATCACAGTGTCTCCAATACAAAAAATGATTTATAAAAATAACTTAATCTGAAAAATTCTTTAGGAACTCAATCAAGATCTGTGTAGGTATAGACTGCAGAGTATTAAAATCAATATTTGTTTACATAAGTCACTTACAAACACCATAAATAATAGTCAGATTGTGATTTACACCGACACTAAGATGTTTCTGTAAAAGCTCTAAAATAGAGTGAATTAAATCTAATAATTAGTCTCCCTGTAAACAACATAACCACTAAAAACGGACAATAATCTGTCTCCTGCAGAAGGAATAAACTGCAGAATTGTCCACCAGTATGTCCTAAGAACAGGAACATTTTTATAAATGACTTAACTTGAAGTGATGTTATCATGGGGAGAGTTATTAGGTTACACAAAGGAATGTGGCAAAGGACTTACTAGTCTAAGCAAGCAAAATCAACAGAAAATATATAATTACCCTCCAAGTATCAGGTAATCTTTTTTGAGAACTGATGATCAGACTCAAAGATGGCTGCCAATTAACGGTTGGGATTGAGCTTCCACAAAATGGCGTCTCTTCTTCAGTTGATGAGTGTCTTTAGATGATTTGAGTCTGAGATGGTGTCTACCTTCCAGATGGCTGTGTAGATGGTCCTTCCTCTGTGAGTGTTCCTGCCGGTTTTATCTAGTTATGACTAATAGATTCATCAAATCTGAATAAACCTGGCCAGGAGGTGGAACCTTCTCTGTGATTGGGGAATCTGATTATCTAACCCATGTTTACTCAAGCATTACCTCCCATGGCCACTGGGTGTCATCCTTGGATAAGAATTGTCTGGTCTGAGTTTATTTGGGGTCGGAATTAACTAATCTGTGATCGGGAAAAATGAATATTTCACTATAACAGATTGGCCCTTGTGAAATCTATAGAATGCCTTGGAGAGTAGATATTATTCCTCATTTACAATCATTACGTTTTGGTGTAACTGATTAAATGGAGAATTGTAACTATCAGGAGGTTGGATTACATAAAGTGATTAGAATAATAGTTGTACACACAGAGGAGAGATAATAAAATAATAATTTGTATACTGATCTACTGATTGATTACGGCTTTGGTAGCATGCATACAATATTCCTAACAATACCGATAAACTCCAACATACTATATATATATCATGGGATTACAAATCAGCAAACATACCATAATATACAGGGTGCAGCAACATAACTTCCTTTTTTCAAAACGCAATAAAACCCATTTTATGAATCAGAATTGTTTTTATTGTCTTTAACCATTTCCATACCGGGCAATTTTCCCCCTTCCTGCCCAGGCCATTTTTCACGTTTCAGCGCTCTCACAATTTGAATGACAATTGCGCGGTCATACAACATTGTATCCAAACTAAAATTTTATCATTTTCTTCACACAACTAGAGCTTTCTTTTGGTGGTATTTAATCACCACTGGGGTTTTTATTTTTTGCTAAATTAACAAAAAAAACCAAAAGTTTTGAAAACAAAACACGTTTTTCTTTGTTTCTGTTATAAAAGTTTTTACAAATAAATAATTTGTTCTTCATAAATTTAGGCCGAGATGTATTCTGCTACATGTTTTTGGTGAAAATAACCCAAATTAGGATGTATTTTTTAGTTTGTAGGGAAGTTATAAAGTTCACAAACTATGGTATAGATCTGAAAATTGATCAATCCTGAAGTACTGACGGCCAATCTAATTTCTTGAGGTCCAAGAATGTCAGGACAGTACAGATATCCCCCAAATGTCAGGACAGTACAGATATCCCCCAAATGTCAGGACAGTACAGATCCCCCAAATGTCAGGACGGTACAGATATCCCCCAAATGTCAGGACGGTACAGATATCCCCCAAATGTCAGGACGGTACAGATATCCCCCAAATGTCAGAACGGTACAGATATCCCCCAAATGTCAGAACGGTACAGATATCCCCCAAATGCCAGGACGGTACAGATATCCCCCAAATGCCAGGACGGTACAGATATCCCTCAAATGTCAGGACGGTACAGATATCCCCCAAATGCCAGGACGGTACAGATATCCCTCAAATGTCAGGACGGTACAGATATCCCCCAAATGTCAGGATGGTACAGATATCCCTCAAATGTCAGGATGGTACAGATATCCCCCAAATGTCAGGACAGTACAGATATCCCCCAAATGTCAGGACAGTACAGATATCCCCCAAATGTCAGGACAGGACAGATATCCCCAAATGTCAGGACAGTACAGATACCCCCAAATGTCAGGACAGTACAGATATCCCCCAAATGACCCCTTTTTGCAGAGTAGACAGTCTGACGTACTTCATAAGAGGAATGGCGAGTTTTTTGAAGTTGTATTTTTTTTGTCATTTTTCAGAAAATGAAAAAATTAAAAAAATTATTTTCACTATTTTTTTTTTTACATACTGTCACCAGTGCAGTACAGCATCATCATCTAACTGGCATGGCGGTGATCAGGGACACTGACTGATGACAGTATGAAAAAAATATATATGTATATTTTTTTTATTATTATTTTTAATTTTTTATTACTTTTTTTAATTTATTTTTTTCATATTTTACTATGACCAAAGTACTACAATGTTACCGTAGTAACATTGTACTACTTTGGGGAAGTGATCAGTATTTTTTTTTTTTTTTTACACAATTTGCTTATAGCAAAGAATTACTTTGCTATAAGCAAGCATTTACCTGAATGACATCGATTCATTCAGGGTTTTTTTTTTTTTTTTTTTGTGCTTAGCTGTGATTTAGTCACAGCTAATCACATGACATGTGCATGTGACCTCTGTGACCATTTATAGCTAGGCACTAGTATACAATGGATGGCATGAATGAAGCCATCCATTGTATATAACTGTCATGTGACCTGCTGTGATTGGTCACAGCAGGTCACATGGTACCAGCAACGGGGGCCGGTACTCAGATCTGTCATCGGCCGTGTCCAAGGTACACAGCCGGTGACAGATCGTGCCGTGGCATGGCTCTGCAGGAGCATGCCAAAGGGCGTGCACCTGGAATGCCGAAGCGCTTTTGCAGCTGCCAAACGTCCATTGGCCGGGCGGCAAATGGTTAATAATGTAGGTACATATCTAAAGTTCTGTTTTACACAGTTTTGAAAATCATATCAGGTAGGTGACGCCCCCCATTGTCCGTACACTGAATAAGCCGATTTCTGGCGGTTTTCATGGCCCTTACCAGCATAGCAGCGGGTATGTTGGCAATTTCTGCACGGATGTTGGCCTTCAGGTCTTGTAGGGTCCTTGAACGGTTTACATAAACGCGGCATTTAAAAAAAAAACCACAAAAAAAGTAGCAAGGGGCCAAAGCGGGGGAGCGGGCTGGCCACTCCAAATCGCCCCTTATTGAGATGAGGCGCTCCCGGAAGTGTTCCCTTAAAACAGCCATTGATGCTCTTGAAGTGTGAGCCGTTGCTCCGTCCTGTTGGAACCAAATGTCCCCTAAGTCCAATTCATCAAGTCGTGGAAAAACAAATTCCTCCAACATGTTCACATACCGGTCTGAATTCACTGTCACTGTGACCTCATTTTCTTCAAAGAACCAGGGACCAATATTCCCAGCTGAGGCAATTGCACACCACACTGACTTTAGATGAATGCAAAGGCCTTTGATGCGATTCTCGAGGATTGGTGTCGGCCCAGTAGCGCATGTTCTGTTTGTTGACGCATCCAGTCAAGTGAAAATGGGCTTCATCCCTGTAAAAAACAATTGCGTCCTCAGGGACGTTTTCGAGTACTGCTGTCAGGGACTGCCGCGGCGCCTTCCCCGGCGCACACGCACTAGCGGCAGTCCACGCCGGGATGCAAGCACCAGGTCTCGGCGGACCGCGGCTGACAGGAATTCGTGCATGCGCATTGGGAGCCGCGGGCGTGCCCTGGGTGGCCAATGACAGCCAGGGGGGCGGCCAATGACAGTGCAGGGCGCGATATTTAAAGATGCCCTGCACTGTCAGATTGCCGCAAGGTCTATCTGTGATCCTGAATTCCTGAACCTGAATATTGACCCTGATTGCCCTGACTACGCTGCCTTCTCCTGTGTTTTACCCGGATTGCCCTGACTACGCTGCCTTCTCCTGTGTTTGACCCGGATTGTCCTGACTACGCTGCCGTCTGTGTTTGACCCGGATTGTCCTGACTACGCTGCCTTCTCCTGTGTTTGACCCGGATTGTCCTGACTACGCTGCCTTCTCCTGTGTTTGACCCGGATTGTCCTGACTACGCTGCCTTCTCCTGTGTTTGACCCGGATTGTCCTGACTACGCTGCCTTCTCCTGTGTTTGACCCGGATTGCCCTGACTACGCTGCCTTCTCCTGTGTTTGACCCGGATTGCCCTGACTACTCTGCCTTCTCCTGTGTTTGACCCGGATTGCCCTGACTACTCTGCCTTCTCCTGTGTTTGACCCGGATTGCCCTGACTACGCTGCCTTCTCCTGTGTTTGACCCGGATTGTCCTGACTACGCTGCCTTCTCCTGTGTTTGACCCGGATTGTCCTGACTACGCTGCCTTCTCCTGTGTTTGACCCGGATTGCCCTGACTACTCTGCCTTCTCCTGTGTTTGACCCGGATTGTCCTGACTACGCTGCCTTCTCCTGTGTTTGACCCGGATTGCCCTGACTACTCTGCCTTCTCCTGTGTTTGACCCGGATTGCCCTGACTACTCTGCCTTCTCCTCTCCTGACCCCCGGCTTGTTTGACCTATCTGCGGACTGACTTATCCTGCTGACCCTGCGTGTGACCTGACTACTCTCCGCCTGCCGATTCTGTACCTCGCTTACCCCACGGGACCACTGCTCGTGATCCATCCTGCTAGGTCCTGCCGGCCTCCTCACATCTGGCTCTCCCGGTACCTAAACATCCCTCTCCCACTGGTGGGCCTGCTCAGAGGTCTTGACCTGGTCCTGGTCTGTTACAAGTCCATCTCCACCATCAGGGGCCCTGGTGAAAGCACAGACCGGGACTTAGACTCCACGCTTTGGGTAGGTCTGTCAGGTGGGCAGCCAGAGGCACTACCTGGCGAATCATAACAACTGCCTCACATGCGTTCCTCCGAGAATTGAAGTCACGTTCGGAGAGTTCCTGCACAATCGCCAACTTGTACGGATGGTAATGAAGGTCATCGTGAAGAATTTGCCTCACTGAACGATCCGAAAGTCCAAGGGCAGACGCATGTTTGCGCGCAGAACGCTGCGGGGATCGCAAGATTGAAGCTCTCACTGCTTCGATGTTCTCAGGTGATCTGATGGGTCGAGGGACTCCAGCTCTTTGTCTTGTCGTACTCGCGGTTTGTCTGAACGTAGTGACCCACGTAAAAAGAGAACAAAAACTTTAGAACTACGCCTGTCGCCTGAGACCACTCCCGCCCCGCTATGGCCGCTACAGCCTGAATGACACGCATTTCAAAAAAGGAAGTTATGTTGCCGCACCCTGTACTTCCTACATTCTTATGAGACAATCTGGTATTTTATCCCGATCCGGTCTTTTCATATAATCTGAAATACAGTGGGGCAAAAAAGTATTTAGTCACCACCAATTGTACAAGTTCTCCCACTTACAAAGATGAGAGAGGCCTGTAATTGGCATCATAGGTAGACCTCAACTATGAGAGACAAAATGAGAAAACAAATCCAGACAATCACATTGGCTGATATGGAAAGAATTTATTTGCAAATTATGGTGGAAAATAAGTATTTGGTGAATATGAAAAGTTCATGTCAATACTTTGTTATATATCCTTTGTTGGCAATGACAGAGGTCAGACGTTTCCTGGAAGTCTTCACAAGGTTGGCACACACTGTTGCTGGTATGTTGGCCCATCCTCCATGCAGATCTCCTCCTCCATGCAGATCTCCTCTAGAGCAGTGATGTTTTGGGGCTGTCGCTGGGCAACACGGACTTTCAACTCCCTCCAAAGGTTTTCTATGGGGTTGAGATCTGGAGACTGGCTAGGCCACTCCAGGACCTTGAAATGCTTCTTACAAAGCCCCTCCTTCGTTGCCCGGGAGGTATGTTTGGGATCATTGTCATGTTGGAAGACCCAGCCACGTTTCATCTTCAATGCCCTTGCTGATGGAAGGAGGTTTGCACTCAAAATCTCACGATACATGGCCCCATTCATTCTGTCCTGTACATGGATCAGTCGTCCTGGTCCCTTTGCGGAGAAACAGCCCCAAAGCATGATGTTGCCACCCCCATGCTTCACAGTAGGTATGGTGTTCTTTGGATGCAACTCAGCATTCTCTCTCCTCCAAACACGACGAGTTGTGTTTCTACCAAACAGTTCTATTTTGGTTTCATCTGACCATATGACATTCTCCCAATCCTCTTCTGGATCATCCAAATGCTCTCTAGAAAACTTCAGATGGGCCCGGACATGTACTGGCTTAACCTCCTTAGCGGTGTTCCCGAGTGTAGCTCGGGGTAGAATTTCTATACCAAAAGCGGTAACCCCGAGCTACACTCGGGCTTACCATGCAGCGTTCTCTGGGGGTCCCTGCAGCACTTACCTTGTCCTTCGCTCCCACGATGGGTCCCCTGCAGCGTCCCCGTCCATCTCCTCCGGCCGATGCCGGCATCTGGCTTCCGTGTTCCGGTCCCTGTGACGTCGGAACGTTCAGGCGGCGGAACCGGCGGGAAATTTGAAATTTTTAAAAAATTACATTTTTGCTGTCATTGCTTTTTCACTGCATTTCACATATATTTTGTCCCTACTGCTTTGTCCTGTCCCCTGCCTGCATTTTGAATGTTCTTTCTGCCTGGAAACTTAGAAAAGTCCATGGCGTCCAAAAAGCGTCCCATTACATCAAAATCGGTTTTAGAACAGCGATAGTAAATCAGAACCACTTGCAGAATTGAGTGATAATGATTTGTGGGGGAAATTTGTCATCAGACACTGAAAACGATTTTGCGACTTTGCTCAGCGATGTGCGAATTTGCCTCTGTATTTCACATTTCAGTGTTTTTGGTTTGATTATATTATTGAATTAAATTTATTATTATTATATTATTATTTTTTATGATTATTTATTAAATTATAATTTATGATTTCGTGTTTCAAGTTTTATCATCCCCGGGATGTTTACTAGACTCTTGTTCAGACAGATTTCAGGGAGTTATTCCTAAAAATTACAGCCTACGATAAAAAACTACATATTTCCATGCAAAAAAATGGTACCGATTTCAGCACAAAAAAACAGAAAGAATCATACCGCCAGGGAGGTTAAGCAGGGGGACACGTCTGGCACTGCAGGATCTGAGTCCCTGGCGGCGTAGTGCGTTACTGATGGTAGCCTTTGTTACGTTGGTCCCAGCTCTCTGCAGGTCATTCACTAGGTCCCCCCGTGTGGTCCTGGGATTTTTGCTCACCGTTCTTGTGATAATTTTGACACCACGGGGTGAGATCTTGCGTGGAGCCCCAGATCGAGGGATATTATCAGTGGTCTTGTATGTCTTCCATTTTCTAATTATTGCTCCCACAGTTGATTTGTTCACACCAAGCTGCTTGCCTATTGCAGATTCAGTCTTCCCAGCCTGGTGCAGGTCTACAATTTTGTTTCTGGTGTCCTTCGACAGCTCTTTGGTCTTCACCATAGTGGAGTTTGGAGTGTGACTGTTTGAGGTTGTGGACAGGTGTCTTTTATACTGATAACAAGTTCAAACAGGTATATTGGAAGTCCTCCTGCGCTTCTATGGACCACCCTCCCCTTTCCCTAGTTAACAGCCGCTTACACTCCAACTGATACCCAAAAACAGTGCTCAAATAAATATTATAATAGTGTAGCGCTAAATAACATAATCAAGGCAACTTAGATATAAAAATGATAAATTAAGTTCATAGACCTAGTGACAAATCTCATAGTGTCTAAAATAATCTAAGTGCTCATAACATGTGTAGCTTAACTCATGAGTGATAAACCTCATAAAACATAATAGTGTTAATAAAACCATTCAACATAATTTTTGTGTTAGTGCCACTCCAAATAAATATATAACGTGATCGTGCCAAATTACTAAAATAAATAAATTGTCCGATATCCAAAAAACCGATATACAACAGTGAAATCCAAGTGATGCTTAGATGCACATGCAATGTGTTAACATAGTGTCACTCGTGAAAAATCCACTCTTCCACTTTGGCTGCAATGCCTCCTCACCTCCTTTCAACGACCCCTAGGGGCCAACAAGCCTTTAGGATCACCTTGGATCCTCAACACTCCTGGATGGTACCCCTCAGACTATCCTCCTGTTTGGTCTCCTCCACACCTTTACGCCTTATGGAGTCCTCTACAGCGATCCTCTGTGAATACTCACTCTCATAATAGTGAGTTCAAAAAAAGAGATCCTCCATAGTGTAGTAGTTTTCAAATCCAGCATTTATTTGTAAGGCAAATAAAGAACAACTCACATTTGTGTACAGCGTTTTCTTCTCCCCTGCATGGGTAAACTGCACTCATGTAACCTCTTGGAAAATGGCGTCCCGTACCGGAAGTGCGTCACTCCGGACTCCGGAAACAGCGTCTCTGCGTGCCTACGCGTTACGTCACGTACCTCGTGACTTCATCTGGGTACCGCTAGAGAGACTCAGATCTCATTTATACCTAATGGGAGGTGTATGCACCTCCCCTTCATTAGCATGTGTATGGCCGCCGCCATTTTCTTGAAGCCTGCTCCCAGGGATTTCTATTAAACTAACAGCCTAGTGCTCAAATCGTTATAATATCATTATATACGATTAGTTAATCCACATCCTTCAACATTAGGCTATCTATCTAAACTATGCTGACATAAATACATATTTTGTAAACTCCTTTATTAGTTTCATGAAATAAATATAAAATACATAAAAAACTATTTTATTACTAAAAATAAGAATATTAAAAATGATGCTCATAGTTCCAATTAAATTAATTTATGAACATCATTAGTTATAAAGCTTTATTTATTACTACCTGTTCCCCCAGACTGCATATTTGGCTAAATATATTCAGATACCCAACTAATGTACACACATGCGTATACAAATATACTCATATGCGCAAATAAAAATAATAAACATATAGAGTAAAATAAAATAAAATCTTTTTTACATCAAACACTAAAATCCTTTATGCTTGCAGTTTACCCATACATCACAGTTTTAAAACCTATCTTAGAATTGGTCTATAGCATAAAACAATCAGCTTACAGAATATATTCACAGATAATAAAATATAATTAAAAATATAATTAAAAATCACTAATAAAACAATTGAGGTCAAATTCAACATTTAAACCTCTTGGGACCAAGGTTCTCATATCATGTATCCAACGTGACTCAGCTTGACTTAATGATTTAACTTTATTACTACCTCTCCAATGTTTTTTGTGTCTCTCTATACCCCAAAATTTCATTTTACTAGGGTCCTTGTTATGGTATATGGAGAAATGTCTTGATACATTATGTTTCGGATACCCTTTTAAAATATTTCTCACATGTTCCCCTAGTCTCTTCCATAGTGGTCTCTTTGTTCTACCTATATATTGGTATCCGCATTCGCATTCCAGGCAGTACACCACTCCTATGGTTTTACACGTTATAAAGTCTTTAATAGTATATTCCTGTCCAGTAGTATTAACCCTGAAGCTCTTTCGTTTCATATTTTTTGTGGCTTTACAAGCAAGGCAATTTTTACATGGGAAAAAACCTATGTCATTCAAAAAAGTCAGTCTATTCGTATATGGAGGATCTAGCACACTTTTTACCACCCTAGATTTAACCGTAGGTGCTTTGCGATACACAAACCTTGGATGGTCTGATATAACTGTAGTTAGCACAGGGTCCAATTTCAAAATATTCCAATGTTTTTTGAAAATAGATTCTATTTTTTTATAATGGATATTGTAATCCAATACTATAGGTACCTCTTCATTATTAATACCTTCTTTATTTTTATCTTTGTCCTTCAACAGTACCTCTCTTTCCATATTACCAACTTCTCTTATTTTCTGAGTAATCATATCTTTTGAGTATCTTTTCTCTACGAATCTGGACCCCAATTTACTTGTCTGTTTCAGATAATCTTCATGTCTAGTGCAATTCCTCCTCACTCTCACAAACTGGCCTTTCGGTATATTGTATAGCCATGGAGGAAAATGGCAACTTCCCATTGGTATGTAACCATTCCGGTCCACATCTTTAAAAAATGTTTTTGTTATAAATGTGCCATTCCCAAGTGTTATATTTAAATCTAAAAATTTAATTTCCTCCTTACTGTGTTCCCATGTGAACTTTATATTTTTATCATTAATATTCAATTTATTTAAAAAATTCACCAATGCTATTTCTTCTCCTTCCCATATTATTATAACGTCATCAATAAACCTCTTGTATACTTTTAGTTCTTCCGGATAGTTAGTATATATCTCCGTTTCCTCCCAACACGCCATAAAAATATTCGCCACACTTGGTGCATACCTAGCACCCATTGCTACGCCTCTTATTTGTTTGTAATAGGTACCACTATGCCAAAAATAATTGTGACTTAAGGAAAAGTCCAAGCATTCCAGCAGGTATTTCCTTTGGGTCCATGTTAAATTACTGTATTTTCTGAGTCCCCAGTCTACTGACTTCATTGCATCATCATGTCCTATTATTGTATACAATGATGCCACGTCCGCACTGGCTGCATACAGTCTTTTTGTTCCTTTATACTCTTCTAGAAGTAAAGTACAGCAAGACAAAAAAATACCAGAGAGATCTAAACGATATGAAGAAAAACCAAGTATTCAAATGGCAGTCAGCGGATAATGAGGTTGAGCTGGCCTCAACCAATACTACTCCAGTTAAAGAAAGAGAGGAAAATAAAGGCGGTCCTGCACCAGTATATAAGAATCAACAACCTATTCAAGTACGAGATAACACTCAAAACTATAGAACACCAAAAAGTGGATACAAACCAAAAAATGGAAATGGTGGCTATAGGGGACCCAATAACAACAACAATAATAAAAAAGGCCCGCCATATAATAATAGACCTTACTATCAAAATAATAGGCCGTATTACCCACCGGGGCCTAATTACAATAATTTTCAGCCAAGACCATATATTCCAAGACCATATGGACCCAGGTATGATGGCCCAGATCCATATGATAGGTGGGATCCCCCAAGATATGAATATAGAAGCCCCATACCCACCTACAATAGGTTTGAGCCATTGAGGCAGGAGTATAGACAAGGGGATTTTTTAGAGAGACACCCAGGGGAGAGGAGCCCCCAAAGAGAAAAGAAAAAGAGCCCAAGAAAAGGAGGGGATGTAGAGCCGGATTTAAAAAACAAAAGAAAAAGAGAACAATAGGTAATGGGGTGTTCAATATTAGTGGCTTCTCATTATCAAAAGAGGAGCTTATGGTATTAGATAGAGGCCTGAAATATGCCCCTCCTGCGTCCATGAATAAATTTAAAGTTTATATAGATACCCAAAAGTTCATCAGAAGATTAAATATAAAAAAATATTTCATAGGATTACCAGGGGCAAAAAATTGTGTTAGTAATGCCCCGAGTAGCAGTTTTACCCATACTAATCTTAAAAATAGATCACTTTTTAACCCACAGATTAATAATAACAGTCAAATAGAGGTTTTTAAGAAATTAGTTAATCAGGATGTAGAGAAATTGAAGGTTCCCATAATCAAGAAAAATATAGGCCTAGAAATAGGGATCAAGAGGCTATCCAAACGAGAAGATATAGTGATAAGACCAGCGGATAAAGGGGGTGGGATCGTGATATTATCAAAAGACTATTATTTGAAAGAACTCTCCACTCAGCTTAATGATGAATCTACATACCAAGTGTTAAGAAAGGATCCTACTTTGTCGTATAAAAAGGAATTAGAAAAACTGGTAAAGAAAGGTATGGAAAAAAAGATTCTTAATAAGAAAGAATCCAAATATCTAGTCCCTGACTTATGTAGGGTACCTGTAATTTACACAGTCCCAAAAATACACAAAAATGATGAGAATCCACCTGGCAGACCAATTGTGAATGGCATAGAATCGGTATTAGCCAGGATGGGGGAATATATTGATGAATTCCTGCAACCAGTGGTGAAAAGCACAAGGGCTTATCTGAGAGATACTAAACATCTGATACAAATTCTAGAAGAGTATAAAGGAAAAAAAAGACTGTATGCAGCCAGTGCGGACGTGGCATCATTGTATACAATAATAGGACATGATGATGCAATGAAGTCAGTAGACTGGGGACTCAGAAAATACAGTAATTTAACATGGACCCAAAGGAAATACCTGCTGGAATGCTTGGACTTTTCCTTAAGTCACAATTATTTTTGGCATAGTGGTACCTATTACAAACAAATAAGAGGCGTAGCAATGGGTGCTAGGTATGCACCAAGTGTGGCGAATATTTTTATGGCGTGTTGGGAGGAAACGGAGATATATACTAACTATCCGGAAGAACTAAAAGTATACAAGAGGTTTATTGATGACGTTATAATAATATGGGAAGGAGAAGAAACAGCATTGGTGAATTTTTTAAATAAATTGAATATTAATGATAAAAATATAAAGTTCACATGGGAACACAGTAAGGAGGAAATTAAATTTTTAGATTTAAATATAACACTTGGGAATGGCACATTTATAACAAAAACATTTTTTAAAGATGTGGACCGGAATGGTTACATACCAATGGGAAGTTGCCATTTTCCTCCATGGCTATTGTGGTGGTTTGTGTAAGGATATATTTTACTTATAAAGGGCGTGTCCCGTTCCCTTAGATGAAATATTACAGTGCCTCCAGCCGTTAAAATACGGCAAATATTTAGTAAACCAATAATTTGGACACCTTGATAATTTGATCACCACTTATTATTATACCTTGAATTCTTTTAGCCAGTATGATTTCGTACCATACACACAAAATTTGCCTTATAATAGATAAATATAAGAATTTATTTATGTACAAAAATTATATATATATTAACACAAAACGCAAAAGACTGGTGATGAATGAATATTGATACACACAATCAAAGATATACCCTACCAATGTAAGACACAATACTAATGTTTCCAAATAATTAAATCAATATCACAATTTCTAAATGATCTGATCAAAAATTAAATTTATTAATAACTAATAATTTCGAGTATCTCAAAGGTTATATTCTCACAAGCCGTGGCCATAGGATTGTAAGAAGCTATTCCTTGATAAATTATACTCTGATTATTAATATTTAATAAATTATGAAATCTGGAAAAAAAATTTATAATATGGCACCAAACAATTTTTAACAGTAAAACAGGATCTCTCTACATATATATCGAACTACCCAATATTGTTGTGATACACTAAGGTAATTCTATGATTCCACACAACAGAGAAAATAGGTAATGCAAAGTCAAATAAACAGTCTCACCACACCCGGCATTCAGACTAGGAAACTCTCCTGTGGATTTAGCTGGCAATGGAACGCCTTCAGAATGATGACCACAGGGGAAAGTGAGATAGAGTTCAATAGTGTGGGAGAATGTAGGAAGTTAGAAGGACAGAGGTTTAGCAATTTAGTAACGTTTGGAAGTTTAAAAGGATGGAAGAGGGGTTATAGAGAGGTCTCTTCAGATGTCTTCAGAATCAGGTCTTTCTTCAGTCAGGTTTTCTTTCTTTTGATCAGTTTTCTTTTGATGAGAGTCCTTTTCTTAAAGGTACAAGGGCTTTTATACCAACTAATCCATTGTTCTAAGATACCTTCCCACCAGGCTTCCTGATTGGCTAGTTGAGAAATGTGTGTACATAAGCTATTTCTCACCTGCCCGCCAGGTGGCGGTCATGTATCATAGAACAATTTGAGTATTTGAGATGACTCATACCTCGGGTGGAATCTTAAGGTAATTACAGGGATTAAATATACGTCTTTCCAGATATATGAGTGATCATACCTATAATATTCTAAATAGGGACCATGGAATATAGGTGTATATTCAGTTATTCCTTCTTGAAATACCATCCTGTCTGTTTCCTGATAAGACATGTAACTAATGCTAGTTTATAATACATCTTACTTTCCATCATCTCAATACTCAAGTTAGTGATATATAGTTCCCATTGCTGAATATTTGGTGGTGTGTGAAACCTATTCTTTATAACATCTCTAGATACTATGTTTTTGTAGTTAGATACATTCAATTTTTAGTCTTAAATGTCCTGAATTTAACTTCTTTGTTTTAGAACCAACATTTTCTATGTGTAGGGAAAAACTCTCTGTTTGCCTGGCTCTTGTATTGGAGTCACAGTAAACAACTATTAATACTTTCACCCTTGGTGGACAATAGTATATTGTGATAGTTTCAGAGGTCTGTTGGTTTATCACACTCTACAAGGTTTGGGTAAACTTTCAACCAGTTGAGTTCCCGTCTCATTATTGTTAAAATGTTTGAAAGTCGAAGTCCTATCTGGCTATCTGTTTGACTTTTTGTGTATGCATTCTTCTCAACCTCAATATACAAATAGTACTTGTTGACAGTCCAAACAGTCTTATTGTTTTGGAAAAGTCTCACTTCCCCCATTCTATCCATTTCTTAACTAGAATCCTTCGAGGGTTCAACCAAGACAAAATTAACTCTTAGCATCCGGCTATACTGAGCTGCTTGTCATATAATGTTATGTCTTGATAAAGTCATGTTTTTGAGACATAATTCAAAAGGTCCACAACAAATCCCCCTTTTTTTGGGGTACAGGCACGTGTAGATGGGTGTCTGTGTCGCAAAACATGAGTGGGACTTTTGGCTAGAGTGATCGTTCGTCTTCTCCGGTGAAGTGAATGAAATTCAAAAAAAAAAAAAAATTTTTTTTTTTTTTTTAATAATAAAATGGCAGCGGTGATGCTGGTTGGTCCTCAACTTGACTCGGCATCTTTAGATGGACACTCCTGATGACGATCCTGGTCTTGTGATGAGGCCGGCCTGGCCTGGCATATCCACCTTGGGGTCCATGGGTCCTCCGCATGACAGGTCTCTTAGACGGTCTCCTAGGCGGGTCTTTTCCTCTGGACTGGCCCTTGGTGGCCTGGGACATCAGGTTATCGTCTCCGGATCGATCTCTGGCATCTGGTCTTTCCCACAGGACATTATAGCTTCCTTCTAGGGTCTGGTCATTGACACCTCCGATCGCCGGTCTAGTCATTGTCTGGGCCTTCCTTTCTAAATTATTAAAATGAATAGTTTAAGTATTGGATATATACAAACTTATATTACTGGATCCTGTAAGGAAGAAGATGAATTATATGTTCAAAGGAAATTTAAGAATGATCTCAATATCTCCAGATAGGAACTGGTGGGTTAGTCTTCCAACAACTGCAATTGAGACTTTGGATGGCAAGCACGTAATTGGTTGATGTGCACCCATCTATCACTGATTTCACCATACCGGGTAACCTGCAATTTATATGCGACCGGAGAGATTTTATCAATGATAGAGAACGGACCTTTCCAAGATGGAAGGAATTTCCGTTCCTTAATCTGGTCTCTTGCAAAGCTGTATAGATAAACTTTGTCACCAATCTCATATTCCTTCTTGGAGGTTTTGAGATCATAGTATGTCTTAGCACTAGTTGCAGCTCTTTCCAAATTTCGCTGGGCAAAGGCAAAAGCATATTGCAGATGTTTACGTAAATCCTCTATGTACTGGTGTGTGGTGGTAGCGTTGATCAAATTTTGATCTGTAGTGCGATACAATAAGTGCTGGGGCAGTACCATCCGTCTACCTGTCATCAGTTCAAAAGATGACATTTTTGTAACTGTATTCGGAGTAGCCCTCAACGCCATCAGGACCAGCGGGAGTTTGACATCCCAATCTTTGCCTGTTTCCTTAACAAATTTCTTAAGGACGTTAACGATGGTCTGATTGTATCGTTCTACACCACCACTAGAGGCTGGCCGATAGGCGATATGTAATTTCCTTTTAACCCCCAAAATTTTCCACAATTTGGCCATCACTTCGCTAGTGAAGTGCGATCCTCTATCAGACTCTATCCTCTGTGGTAAACCAAAACGAGAAAATACATGATTTATTAGCAATGCAGCACATGTCTCGGAGCTATTATTTGGTGCTGGTATACACTCGACATACTTGGTGAATAAACATGTAACTGTTAACATATACCGATTTCCTCGTGAAGATTTTGTTACGGGCCCAATAAAATCCATTTGAAGGTCTGACCAAGGCATACATATCCCCCTTTTCTGGAGAGGTGCTCTGTGAGTTGGCTTGGTAGGTTGAAATTGGGGACATATTAGGCAACCTTGGCAGTACTCCTTCACATCACGTAACATATGAGGCCAGTAGGCATAATCCCGCAGGATCTCATACGTGATCTTCTCTCCACGATGACCGGAAGTGGGAGCATCATGGGCATGCTGTAGCATCAAACCTCTAAATTTAAGTGGGACGACCCATTGTTGTACGCCACCCTTTGAGGTTCGTATCAACAATCCCTGGTATAAAGAGAATTGGGATTTGGATTTCATTAAGATACGTAAATCCTCCTTCCCACTACATACTTCCTTATTTATGGGATTTTGGTCGGGATCTTCTATATGACTATAAAACAAGCCAATTATTGGGTCTTCTTTTTGGGCAGTTATTAAATCCTCACTAGGAGAATCGTGACTCCACCAGCTGTTCTGGCCTGTTGCCTGGTGACAGCTTCAACCTGTACGGTACCTAAAAATTGATCAATGTCTAACAATTCACCGGTGATTGCCCCTTCCTTGGCTAGAGAATCGGCCAGATCGTTCCCTTCTTTCTCGGCACCTAGAGCCTTTGGTCTTCTTGAAGTGCAGGGTGATATCATTGGACCTTACCAGTTCATCGATGTGACAAAAGAGCTTACCATGTTTCACGGGTTTGTGATTACTCTTGTTCATGTTGTTTCGCTTCCACCTAGGGAAATACTCCACAAAACTATTCCTGACATAATTGGAATCGGTTATGATGGCACACTCTTTAATGTTGAACTCTATAGCCATCTCAACTGCTCTAAGGATTGCCGTAAGTTCAGCAACTTGACTGCTTTTTGGTCCAAGTTTGTATCCCACAGAAATTGGGGTGACACCTTGGGTCCAAACGATTCCAATACCTGCCACTAGTTGGAGCTGTTCCCCATCCTTGTGATGAAAAGCACAACCATCCACATATACACACGGCAGCTGTTTACAGTATTCTTCATCGTAAACCTTGTAGGGAGAGAACAGTTGTTCTTCCAGAAAGTCAGTGTCCGGGGCCTCCATAGCAGGCGTAGTTGCGGAACAATCATGGAGCTCGGCTAGGCCCTGGGCTACTGGACTTTCCTTGTTCTGTTTGTACCGAATTTCAAGAGGCCACCCTTGCAAAGACAAAGTCCAAGCAGTGATGCGGCTATTAGACACATTTCCTCCCTTGATACGTTCACTCTTTAAATACTGTAAAGGCTGGTGTGCCGTTTCAACAATGATTCTCTCTCCCTGAATGTAACTGCGGAAATTCTGTAATGCCCACACGGTGGACAATAGAGCTTTTTCACAGTCACTGAACTTTACTTCAACCGGGGACAAAGTTTTACTGGCATAGGCAATCACCTTACTGACATCATCACGTTTCTGGTAAAGAACGGAACTCATACTTACCTGCGTAAACCCTGTCTCTAGATAGAAATTTTTACCCCCTTCGGGATATCCTAGACACGGGGCTTGTGTGAGACGTTCCTTTAACTCCTTCATGGCGTCCTCCTGTTTCTTACCCCACGACCATCCGACATCCTTCTTCAGTAGGTGAAGCAACGGCTTGCTTATCTCGGCGTAATTATCAATAAATTTACGCGAGTAGTTTACCATACCTAGGAATGATCTCAATTCTTTAAGGTTAGTAGGGACTTTACAGTTCAGAACCGCCTCAACTTTCTTCTTTTGTGGGTTCAAACCTTCAGCAGTAACTTCATGGCCTAGGAAGTTTACCTTCGTGCGACACCACTGGGCTTTTTGTAAGGACAGTTTAACTCCTGCTGCTTTTAATTGGCCCAGAACATGCCAAAGTTCTGTAATGTGTTTGGCCATATCCGTACTTTTGATCAGGATATCGTCCACATATGCCAACGTCCCCCTTTCGAAGGCGCCTGGCATGGCCTTGTGCATGAACACAGCAAATTCATGTCTGGAATTTATGAATCCGAAAGGCATTCTCACCCAACAATATTGTCGATTCCCAAAACTGAAAGCCAGTTTGTATTGGTCTTCCTCACTCACCTTAATGGTCCAATACCCCTGTGCACAATCCAAGGCTGTAAAAACTTGGGATCCTTGGAGCTGGGCGAGACATTGGTCTATGTATGGGACAGGCCATCCTGACATGTACACACGTTTGTTCAGCTGACGGAGGTCAGCGCACAACCGCCATTGTCCATTGGGTTTTAAGATACCCAGGATCGGGTGGTTATAGGAGCTGTGGATGGGCCTAATTATACCCCTGTCATGTAACTTCCTGATAATCTCAGCTAGAGATTCATAGGAAGCTAATGGCAACCTATACTGTCTTACGAATACTGGTGGGGCATCTGGATCTGTTTGGATCCTAGCGATGTGTAGGTCAGTAGTCCCACAATCGTAAGAATCCTTGGCAAAGATCTCTTGGAATTCAAGGAGAAGCTCTCGGAGCAATTGTCGGGCGAGATCATTGGAACACGCATCGGCGAGGGCCACCATCTCTTCAACTAACTCCTTGAATCCAGGAAAGCTTTCCGGCTGACCTATCTCATATGCCTCTTCAAGTTTTGTGGTGAGGTCATTGGGTATGTGATGTGTGTGTGTGTTCTCCTGCCATCCAGGTTCTTTGGGGTACTCTTGTTCTTTGATTGGGTGATCAAAGACAATTGATGTCTCTTCGATTCGACAGGTGCCATCTTTAGAATCGAATGGATAAATGGACTCTATGGTGAAAATACCCTCTGGTAATGAATGGAATGTTTGTTCAATTAATTGTTCCTCCGACAAATATTCATCGGGGAGGAGTCCAATCACCTGGTTAGTGACCCCAAAGGTATAATATTCAGTCTCTACCGCTAGACCAATAAGGGTCTCTTTGGGTAAGACGATGTCCTGATTGGACAGATTATGTATGTAAATGTACATCGGGGATTGATGTGTGTTGACTAGGGGCGTGTGTGTAATGTTCAGTCCTTCCCCCTGCATTTTATGGGAGAGGCATACTAATGCATCTGACCCCTTCAGTCTATGTCCCTTTTTAACTTGGATGGGGAGTATGAAATTATTTATGCCCTTAGGAATTGTAATCTTCTGGGCTACCTGGACTTCAACAGCATAAGGCATCTGTTGCTGGGATTTTAAAGCTAAGTCCAGATTTTGGTATTTTTCGGGGTCCCCCTTTAGTCGACTCCATAAACAGTCATTAATTAGGTCGACTTGCATTGCAAAGCGATGTAATACATCGTTGCCAAAATAAATTTTAGTTTGGGGATTATCCAAGACTAGGAACACATGGGTGGCTGTTTTGTTTCCTACAGTGACGTTTAAGAGACACCTAGCCATTGAATTGTGATCATCAGAGTCATCAAGGGAGTCTGAAATCCAATGACGCTGAGGTGTGGAGAAACGGATCATTTCCATTTCGGTCAGGTGTTTTATCAACCCATGGCTTACAAAGCTGTGTTCCTGTCTCAAATCTAGTTTGGCATATTTTGACCTATTAAGACCATTTATCCGGATGGGGATAAACAAGTCGCTGTTAACCCTTTCAATACCTGTCAAGAATTGGGTGTGATCTCCCCCTTTTCTTGGTTTATCCTCCTGATGAAAATATATCGTAAGGATGTCATCTTGGAGGGAAATATCTTTTATTTTATCTTGGGGAATTCTAAAAATGTGTTCCTCATCTCTTCTGATAGGGTTATGGTCATCAGGTTTGATAACCGTTACATCAGGAAGTTGACTGTTCCTGAAATGGATTTCTATTGATCCAGGCCTTTCTTCCACCAGGTGGCAGTGTTGTCGGGAATGGGGAGTTTTAAGTTTCCCATATTTAATCGGGGTATTTACCTGTGACCATAGTACTTGGTTCACACAGTCAACTATTGTGTTCAGCCTTTTTAGGAAGTCCATCCCAATTATCATGTGGTGCTGGGATATGCTGGCAATGATGATGGGGTGTCTCAGTTCCTTATTACCCAGTTTCAGTTTAAGCCAGGCGGTACCCATGACTTGTAAAGGGTCTCCACCTACACCAATTAATGAGCTGTCAAAGCTTTTAAGTCTCGGCTTGGTGGGCATGACATTAGCCACTTTGTCAAAATGTTCCTGTGACATGATGGTTGCTTGGGATCCAGTGTCTATTAGGCCGACAATAGAAAGATCACTGGCATCCTGCACCTGTACTGTGGCATAATATCTCCCATCAGATTCAGTCAGCTCACACATGAAATTAGTGTGGTTGAAGATCTGTGGGCCCTTCAATAACATATGACTAGCTCTTATCTCACCGCATGTGGTGGACACATCACCCTTATCCTCCCTGGTGGGATTCTTGGACTGTCTCAAGACAGAAGCACAACTAGAAGTTGGTGCTCCGTCTGGCTTGTCAATCCCGACGACTTCCGATGCCGCGACTATATTAGGGGCAATAGATGGACACTGAAAAACAGGAGAATCATTAATAACCAACAACTGGTCCCCCTTTGCCTGAGAACTAGCTTCTCCATTAGTAGGCGTGTCAGGGACGGGGCACACATCTCCTGTCATTTGACTCAGTGTTCTCCCCTGTTGGTTTAAGGCTTGGTTGCCTGTTAATTCTGTGACCCTTGGTTGGTCACAGGAGCTGCTCCTAAAAAAGGATTGGATGGAAATTGAGTGACAAGCCTGTCCATTTGTTCAGCCATTTTGCTGACCTGTGCCTCTATTTGTCCAATACGCTCAGAGGAGTCATTCTGTTGATTCTCCCTTTTCCTATACTTGCGCTTGTATTTTGGACGAGACTGGTAATGAGACTCAGAGTCAGAACTACTGCTCTGGTCCCGACGCCATTGTTCTCTCTGAGGTTTTGGGGTCTCCCTGTCATTAAAGGGAGCCTGGGGTACTGTATTCCCCCTTTGAGCTTGAGGGTGTTCTTGGCGTGGAGGAAACCTTTGGAAATCGGAGTTCTTATTAAAATTGGGATTCTTATTGTGATTATGGTTCCTGTTGAAATTGGGGTTCCCATAAAAATTCCCATGTTGGTTTTGGCGAGGATAATAGAACCTCCG
This sequence comes from Staurois parvus, assembly GCF_062004578.1. Classification (NCBI taxonomy): domain Eukaryota; kingdom Metazoa; phylum Chordata; class Amphibia; order Anura; family Ranidae; genus Staurois; species Staurois parvus. Next base: position 1,301,865 of record NW_028318018.1, read on the forward strand.
AGGATACCATTGACTCCTTTGATTCTCATCACTATACTGACCCTTACCATACTTTTTATTCTTCTCACTTCCACTACCGTAGTTACCTAGCTTTTGTCTATCCTTTCTCACCCACTGGTTTTGGGGTGCAAAGTTATGGACCTCCTTCACTTGCTGGGTTTGAGGTACAAATCTAGGGGAACCATTGGTTTTACCCCCACGGACTATTTCCGCATATGATTTCTTCTCTGCCTGCAAATTTGGATTTGGAGGGGAAACGGTAGTGGCTGCTACTATCTTGGGGCTATTTTTAGGTTCTCTTTTTATCCCGCCCTCACTGGACTGTTGGATCGAGAATAAATAGTCACTCTCTCTCACCAACCAATCAAGAGAGCATCCCTTTCTGTAATCCTTTGCAAGTCCCAATTTTATGTAAGCAGGTAATGCTTCATAGAATAGTGTCTTGAATTCTGGCTGGTTAGGATTGGGATCCTTTTCAGCCAGGAAATAGGCATTTCTGAGGACAGCCAGAAATTCTGCAGGGCTTTGGTGAGGACCACACTTTAAATTGTAGGCCGCAGCCTTGGCAGAGGTTACAGTTTTATAAGGCCCAAATTCCATGTGGCACTTATGTTTAACCTCTCTCCAGGACTGATTGGAATAGGCCCTCAAGGTCTCAAAGAATTGCCGGTATTTCTCTTCAAACACCCATGGCAGCAATTCTATTTTGGTGTGGTCATCTCTAATGCCCAGAATCTCTAACGTCTGTTCATATGTTCTCATGTGTTCGGTGATCTCAAGGGACCCTTTCTTAGAAAACATAGGAACAGTGTCCTTCAGGAACTTAATGACCTTTGGGGTGTCATATCTCCTGAATGACCCCTGGGATTTCCCTTCCTGCCTATATGAAACCTCATATTTTCCTTCAGAGCGCTCTGGAGTGTATCTTGACAGCTTAGGAGGTGACCTATATTCTGACCCTGCCTCACTATCAGATACTTCGCTGTGATGCGGGTATCTCCGCTCATCAGCCTCCTGCTTGCCTGGGTTGGTCCGGTTTTGGACCCCAGAATTTATTTGGGCCGTCAACCTCATGATCTGCTCCTCCAGAGTTTTCTGCTCAGATTTTATCAATGTAAGTTCTGACTGGTCATGCTTATCCCCTGGGTGAACTTTAATTTTGACAGGAGATAACCTTTCTGATCTGAAGTACTCCACCTCATCTTTTAAGTCCTGATACTTCTCTTGAAGTTGTTTTAATTCCTGAAAGTTTCTTTCATACAGGTCCTGAGCACTTCGAAAGTCTCCGACCAATCTATCATAATGTTTCTCGGATTCGTCTAAACGAATACCGGCATGACCAAGCTTCCCTTTCAAAGACTCAATGTCCTGATTTTTGCTTTCTAACAAGAGGCGGGCCTCTGACAACTCTTCCCTTAGAGTCATGGTCCGCTGGGCAGCTCCAGCGGTCATGAACCATAACATGGGCCAAGCTTCTAGGAGAAGTCTGTCACGGCTTCTATCACTTTCTGCTCCAGCAAATGCTATTAAAAACCCAACAACCTGGCCCTTTTGGTTGAACAGGTCCTCAAAGGTACTCATAGCCTGCTTTTTCTCTTCATCCACAAATTCATTATTGCTATCCCCCAAACTTAATCTCTTGCGGAGGTAATCTATTACTTCGCATTCAACATACTTCTGCCAAGCACCGGCAGCTTTCCGAGCTGGCTTCATAGCTTCCTGCTCAATGCCTTGTGCCGCCATATTTTCCTCGTTATGCTTGGAAGAGGTGGATCCGTGATTACTGGATGCCATTTTGATACAAAATATATGTTTGATAAAGTGTACAAATATACAATCACCAGTGCGTTTTGTATTATGGTACGATTTCTATGGATCTCAGCAGTGCCTCCAAATTTATCCTGTGGTGGTTTATGTAAGGATTTATATTATTTATAAAGGGCGTGTCCCTTTCCCTTAGATGAAATATTACAGTGCCTCCAGCCGTTAAAAAACGGCAAATATTTAGTGAACCAATAATTTGGACACCTTGATAATTTGATCACCACTTATTATTATACCTTGAATTCTTTTAGCCAATATGATTTCGTACCATACACACAAAATTTGCCTTATAATAGATAAATATAAAAATTTATTTATGTACAAAAATTATATATATATTAACACAAAACGCAAACGACTGGTGATAAATGAATATTGGTACACACAATCAAAATATATCCTACCAATGTAAGACACAATAATCAAGTTTCTAACTAATTATATCGATATCACAATTTTTAAATGATATGATTATTTATTAAATTTATTAATAATTAATAATTTCGAATATCTCAAAGGTTATATTCTCACAAGCCGTGGCCATAGGATTGCAAGAAGCAAGCCCTTGATATATGATACTCTGGTTATTAATATTCAATAAATTATGAAATATGAAAAAAAATTTATAATATGGCAACAAACAATTTTTAACGGTAAAACAGGATCTCTCTACATATATCTAACTACCCAATATTGTTGTGCTACACTAAGGTAATTTTATGATTCCACACAACAGAGAAAATAGGTAATACAAAATCAAATAAACATCTCACCACACCCGGAATTCAGACTAGGCAACTCTCCCGTGGATGTAGCTGGCAGTGGAACGCCTTTAGACTGATATTATAGGGCAAGTGATAGATATTCAGTATGGGAGAATGTAGGAAGTTATAAGATTAGAGGTTTAGAAATTTAGTTAAAGTTTTAGGAAGTTTTAAAGGATGGAAGAGTAGTTATTCAGCAGAGATCTTCTTCAGATGTCAGGGTCTTCTTTTGATGAGGTCTCTTCTTGAGCTTTTTCTTGATCAGGTTTTCTGATGAGGTTTTTTAATGAGGTTTTTTCTTTTAAAGGTACTAGGGCTTTTATATCCACTAGTCCATTGTTCTAAGATACCTTCCCACCAGGCTTCCTGATTGGCTAGTTGAGAAATGTGTGTACATAAGCTATTTCTCACCTGCCCGCCAGGTGGCGGTCATGTATCACAGAACAATTTGAGCATTTGAGATGACTCACCTTGGGTGGAATCTTAAGGTAATTTCAGGAATTAAATATACGGCTTTTTCCAGATATAGCAGTGATCATACCTATAATATTCTAAATAGGGACCATGGAATATAGGTGTATATTCAGTTATTCCTTCTTGAAGTACCATCCTGTTTGTTTCCTGATAAGACATGTAACTAATGCTAGTTTATAATACATCTTACTTCCCATCATCTCAATACTCAAGTTAGTGATAAATAGTTCCCATTCCTGAATATTTAGTGGTGTGTAAAATCCATAACATCTCATTTATAATATGTTTTTGTAATATATTTTTGTACTTATATACAGTCAACTTTTAGACTTAAATGTCCTGAATTTCACCTCTTTGTTTTAAAATCAACATTTTCTCTGTGTAGGAAAAAACTCTCTGTTTGCCTGGCCCTTGTATTGGACTCATGGTAAACAACTGTTAATGCTTTCACCCTTGGTGAACAATAGTATATTGTAATAGTTTCAGAGGTCTGTTGGTTCATCACACTCTGCAGGTCTTGGTTAAGCTTTCAACCAGTTGAGTTCCCGTCTCATTATTGTTAAAATGTTTGAAAGTCGAAGTCCTATCTGGCTATTTGTTTGACTTTCTGTATGTGCATTCTTCTCAACCTCAATATACAAATAGTCCTTGTTGACAGTTCAAACAGTCTTATTGTCTTGGAAAAGTCTTACTTCCCCCATTCTCTCCAGTTCTTTAACTAGAATCCTTGATGGTTCAACCAAGACAAAATTAACTCTTAGCATCCGGCTATATTGGCTGTTTGCCATATAATATTATGTCTTGATAAAGTCATATTTTTGAGACATAATTCAAAAGGTCCACAACAACTGTCCCCCACTATAATGTACAGCGCTGAGCAAACCTTTTGGCGCTATATAAATAATGTATAATAATAATATAGTAATAATAATTTTGGTGGAGACCACGTGCCATTTTTTTACATGGTGTCTTCCTTGAAATTCATTCTAAACCTGAAAGGCCTGGTATGAATTTTATGGGTGACACCCCATGCCACCCCAGAAAACCACAGCTGACACCTGAATGGAATGAGCAGGAATTCATTGCTGGTTGTCAGGATGCCTGGGGTTGCTGGTTCTCTACTAGAGATGAGCCCAACTGCCCGGGGTTCAGTCCAAGCAAGGTTCAGAGAAGTTTCCATGCCAATTCCAAATCCCATCAAAATCAATGGGAGCAAAATCAAAAGGCCCATTTTCTAGGCCAATAGGTGTGAGAAAATAGCATGGGGAAGGGAGGGGCACTGTCATGGGGAACATGTACCTGTGCAAAAAAAGTTTTTCAAAAATTCCACATTCAGCCAGGAGCGGGAATTGTTCTTAAATAATAAAATGTCCAATTCCTTTAACCTCTTTATCTCTGGAGAAATGTTTTCCTTTTTGTACACATGTATAAATCTGCATTTGTGTCGAGTAAATAGATACCAAACAAATAGATACCAAACAAATAGATACCAAACAAGTCAAGTCTTACAATTGTGTGCACCTGAGACATGGCAAAGAATGACGGCCCCTGAAAATCTCCATAGGAGACACTTTAAAGCCTTTACTGCTCATCAGTATAGAGACAACTGTGATCTGTGGTGGTGGAATGATTCCTCTCACTGCGACATTCATGGCGATACCTCACATGTGTGGTGCAATCACGCTTTACATACACATACACACCCTTTGTGTACTTTTGTGTTTGCAGGGCAACGGGGGTTATGTTTAATTTTTTAATAAATGTTATTGTCATTTGTATTTTTGTACTTGTGTATTTATTTCCTATTTAGCTGTATTGCTATCACAAGGAGTTAACAACCCCCCCCGTGACATCATTGGTCAGGTGACAGGTCCTCTTTATGAGACATCGGGGCTCTATTAGACCTCCAATGTCTCCTCTACCCTCCAATGCACAGATGGCGCTCGGTTAGATGCTTCCTTGGCTGGATCATCTGGGGAATGACGACTCAGAAACGGGAAACACTCAGAGCTGAGGACTGCCGGCTTCATTCAGTGCAGAGGGGATCGGGGAATGGACTTTCACCATTTTCTTCCATCTTGGCCTCCTGAAGTCACTGGATGTGGTCTCTGGATCCCAGAAGGAGTCCTGGAACCATGTGGGGAGGAAGGGGGAGTTGAGATGGGGGCCTCACTACCCACAGTGTAAATGGGATCAGGCAGTTACACAGCCACCCGGATCACTTTTACTGTGCAGCTGGGAGGCGGCTGAAGGAAACAAGCACTGCTACTGCCGCCATCAGCTTGTAAGGGTCTGTATGATGTTTCAAAAGAAAAAAGGAAGACGGCAATTTAAGCCGATTAATTGTTTTTCTTTGTAAATGTCACTTTTTCTGTAGCCCCTCCTACAGCAAAAATGAAGAAATGTATAGAGTCCCCCAAATACATACCGGACCCTCTGAGTCTAAGAGTCTATGGGGGTACCTCATACAAAAAATCCATAGCAGACCCTTAATCCAAGCATGCAGCCTGGCTGACCAGGAAAGGGGTAGGGAAGAGTGTGTGGCCCCACCCCCCTCCTGAACCATGCAAGGCCATGTGCTCTCAATATGGGGTACCTTGTCAGGGGGGACCCCCTGTGGCAATGCACCTTGTCCCCATACAGATGAGGACAAGGGCCTAATCCCACACTCCTGGCCTGATGGTTGTGGGAGATCTGTGGTCAGGGAGGTCCATCAGAATCTGGAATGCTCAGACACTGACCCTCCATATCAGTGAGTTTGGGGTACATAGTACACAGCACCCCTAAAAAAGGAAATAAAGTGATAAAGACCCTCAATTTCCTCATTGACTGATAGCGTCCTGAGCTGTCATCAGATATATAAAGTAAGGGGCGGGGATAGTGGTGACATCATTGCCCATATATGACCATATTCACACAATGATGTCATCCTCTATTCCCCGCCCATTTGCCTACGTGGCCATGTAAGTGAATCGGCGGGATGAAGTCAGTTGTTGCTATGGACGCAGCTGTTGCAGGCAGCCATTGCTTCCCTAGCAACCAGGGAGAGCCAGAAGCCATCACATCAGTCTGCAGCAAATGCTGTAAATGTTGGATGTTCAGAAGAATGTGGGAGCCGCCAGTGTTCATCCAAACTTCTGTCCAGACTCGGAGCTCATCCCTAATGCAGATTATTGTCAGTGTGTGGAAGGATTGAATCTACCAGACCGGGATCTGTAGGTGTGTGTGTGTGTCACTGCCCGGCACACCAGTCACATCACACACTCCAAGTTGTGCTGATCTGCCCTCAATCATGTGTGTGGGGTGTGCAGGGGTGGGTGGGCAGTAGAAGAAGTGATCCCACCTGGATTATGGATGGAAGGATAGCTCGGGGATCCTCTGAGGTGTGTGGGGATCACTTGTCTGCTCCACAGACCTCAGATTGTATCAGATTGTATGAAAGATTTGTATCTGCCTGTGTGTGTCCAGTCAGCCCCATGTGGGAGAGTCTCCCTCCAGTGGTGGTCAGCAGTATTGCAGACTGTGAGATCCGTATCATCACTGGTATTATCTTCCCAGAGAAAGCTCCACCTCATTCCTCCTCCACCAATCAAGGATCTCATTCCAGTTAGCCAGTCACCATGGGCAGGATTTCCTTGACACCCATCATTGGTATAACATCGAGATAAAACCTTGAGATAAATTAAGCCTTATTGTTGGTGTCAGTGAGATAAAATAAGCCCCATTGTTGGTGTCAGTGAGATAAAATAAGCCCCATTGTTGGTGTCAGAGAGATAAAATAAGCCCCATTGTTGGTGTCAGTGAGATAAAATAAGCTTCATTGTTGGTGTCAGTGAGATAAAATAAGCCCCATTGTTGGTGTCAGTGAGATAAAATAAGCCCCATTGTTGGTGTCAGTGAGAACAAAGTGTACCCCCAGCCATCATTGGTGGTCAGTGGTGGTACTTACCTGATCCCACCCTCCCGCTGCCTCTCTGCTGATGTCGGAGTTCCACTTTCCCTGTCAGAAAGGAGATGCCGGCTCCCAGCAGTCGGGTGTCATTGCAGTGCCTGGTGATGGCAGAGCTCCCGGCTGTCCCTCCTTCCTCCTCCTTGGTCCCTCATTCTGCTCGGATCTCTATAGTTGGATATAAAATGCTCTATTTATCTATCAGGAAGTGTTTCCCGGGGCTAAACCTTCCCTCCGTCTACATTTCTGGATTAGTACATTTCTAAAGCCGGTATAAAGGAATAGAAGTATAAACAGCACTTGTGGGGTTATCTCATCATTTCTTTGTATCATTCTCCTGTAGGGGGCGTGGCAGGGGGTGTGTCCTATGTCATACCTTTACTAATAGGTGTCCCTTGTTCCTATCACAGAAATATGGGAGATACGTGATGGAACCCAGAGAGTGTTCAAGGTGTCATCACCTCACTGCCACTCTGCATGGAGTCCTGGAATCTGTGAGACATGATGGGACAGGAGACTAAATCCCGGGACTGTCCCTCATCATCCGGGACACTTGGCCCCAATGACAGAGCCAGGGCCACACTACCAGACATTTCTCAGGGCTGCAGATCCTCTGACCTCCATAAGGTGCTGATCACAGACAGGAAGTCTCTCTGGAAGACAAGAAGTGATGTCAGGTACAGACAGGAAGAGATCTCAGGTACAGACAGGAAGTTCCATGTGGGAGGAATCAGAGAGGAGAAATTGTTGAAAGTGGCAGCAGAGGAGGTAATAAGATGTTATTTCCAATTTACACCTAGTAACCCCCGTCATATCCGTCCTCTCTCTCCATAGTCATGTCCGTCCTCTTCCTCCATAGTCACTGTGATGTCTTTTATCTCCAGCAGATGATGATACACACATATATAGTGTGGGAACCCAGATGAACCCCTTCAGGGGGAGGAGTTGATGATAATATATTTTCCCCCAAAGCTGGCCTACATGGTTCAGTTTTATCGTTCAGCCAGCGGGATGACCATAAAAACTGAAGTGATTCCCCCATCCACACATTGGAGGTGGATGGAGGAATCATCCCCGCTGCACTCTTGTATTCTGACAATGGGGGGACTCCTCCGCTCTCAGAATACACGGATCAGCACTGAAACTATTGGCTGCAGCCGCTGGGGGAGTGGCTTTTATCCGGCAGTGGCCACACATGGATGGAAATGTGAGCGATCCCTGCTGAACCAGCTGAATTTCCATGGATCTATGGTCACCTTCAATGACTTCCTCCCCTCCCCCTCATCTCCTTCATGATGGAAGTCATGCTGAGATCATCTCCCATTGGCTGAGCAATATTCTCATTTGTCTCTCAGCTCCTTCTTGCTATTCCTCGTCCTGCCTGTTGTTTCCTTGGATTGATTTTCTGTGTAGTGACCCCGGCTTGGTCTCTTGGATGCGCTCGTCTGTTGCTTGCTCTGACCTTTCTCCTGATTCCTGGATCTCCTCCTCATCTCTCCTCCATATCCTCTTACACAGCTTTTCTCCACACCTGCAGTGACCCTGGGGGGAGGAAACTTGGCACCAGCACGCCGCCAAATCCATCCCCACCATTAGGGGCTCTGGAGACAATTGTCTGCTATTTACACTCCGTTCCTCCGCACGTCACCTGATCACATGACAGCTTACTTCCACAGATTCCGGACAGATTTCTGGATGGTAAAGGTCAAAGGTCACTCTTCAGTTTAGGAGACACACCCAGGAACAAGGATTTGGTTTATATGGAAGCCTCATATAGAGGACCCCTCAAATCTCCATCTAAAGTCTATATGTCCTATGACATCACACTGACCTCACAGCTCCTCCTCCCAATGTCCCTCCATCCAGAGTCAGAGAATCCTATGACATCACACTGATCTCACAGCTCCTCCTCCCAATGTCCCTCCATCCAGAGTCAGAGAATCCTATGACATCACACTGACCTCACAGCTCCTCCCCCCAATGTCCCTCCATCCAGAGTCAGAGAATCCTATGACATCACACTGACCTCACAGCTCCTCCTCCCAATGTCCCTCCATCCAGAGTCAGAGAATCCTATGACATCACACTGACCTCACAGCTCCTCCCCCCAATGTCCATCCATCCAGAGTCAGAGAATCCTATGACATCACACTGACCTCACAGCTCCTCCCCCCAATGTCCATCCATCCAGAGTCAGAGAATCCTATGACATCACACTGACCTCACAGCTCCCCCCCCAATGTCCATCCATCCAGAGTCAGAGAATCCTATGACATCACACTGACCTCACAGCTCCTCCCCCCAATGTCCATCCATCCAGAGTCAGAGAATCCTATGATGTCACTGTAACATAAATGTAAGAGTAGAATCATGTTATCAGTAGCTGAGATGTGAGGTGATCAGTAGAAATTTGAAATTGTTGATTTAGTTTTGTGACGGAGGGTAGGAGGACAGAACACACAAGGCAGACGGCAAACACTTAAAGCTTTATTAAAACAGACAACAGTCACTCAATAGGGAGTAGTGCAGGGAGAGAGTCCACAATACTTGTAGTCCAGCCCCAAGGCAAAGTTAAAGTCTCTACAGCAGTTTATAATCCAACAGGGGGGTGATGTGAGTCTCTGTAGTAGTTATAATCCAACAGGGGGTGGTGTGAGTCTCTGTAGTAGTTGTAATCCAACAAGGAGGTGGAGTGGGAGTACAAGAACAGTTCAGGGAAAACAGGAGAGCATAAACTCACAGGTCCGACAGGGATGTCCTGGTTCACAGCGGACGGCAACAGCGGTGACTCTGCTCAGCACACAGCAACAGCGGGTAGTTCTAGCACACAGCCGAGGGGCAGTTGAGGCAAAGAGAGCCTGGGCACAGCAGAGGGCAATTCAGGCAGGCAAGGTAAGCAGGGCCCACAGCAGAAGGTAGCTCTGGCAGGCAGGAGGTCCGGGCACAGCAGAGGGCAATTCAGGCAGGCAAGGTAAGCAGGGCCCACAGCAGAAGGTAGCTCTGGCAGGCAGGAGGTCCAGGGACAGCAGAGGGCAATTCAGGCAGGCAGGAGAGGGCACTCAGCAGAAGGTAGCTCTGGCAGGCAGGAGGTCCGGGCACAGCAGAGGGCAGTTCAGGCAGGCAAGGTAATCAGGGCCCACAGCAGAAGGTAGCTCTGGCAGGCAGGAGGTCCGGGCACTTCAGAGGGCAATTCAGGCAGGCAAGGTAATCAGGGCCCACAGCAGAAGGTAGCTCTGGCAGGAAGGAGGTCCGGGCACAGCAGAGGGCAGTTCAGGCAGGCAAGGTAAACAGGGCCCACAGCAGAAGGTAGCTCTAGCAGGCAGGAGGTCCGGGCACAGCAGAGGGCAGTTCAGGCAGGCAAGGTAAGCAGGGCCCACAGCAGAAGGTAGCTCTGGCAGGAAGAAGGTTTGGGCACAGAAGAGGGCAATTCAGGCAGGCAGGAGAGGGCACTCAGCAGAAGGTAGCTCTGGCAGGAAGGAGGTCCGGGCACAGCAGAGGGCAATTCAGGCAGGTGGGAGAGGGCACTCAGCAGAAGGTAGCTCTGGCAGGAAGGAGGTCCGGGCACAGCATAGGGCAATTCAGGCAGGCAAGGTAAGCAGGGCCCACAGCAGAAGGTAGCTCTTGCAGAAAGGAGGTCCGGGCACAGCAGAGGGCAATTCAGGCAGGCAGGAGAGGGCACTCAGCAGAAGGTAGCTCTGGCAGGAAGGAGGTCCGGGCACAGCAGAGGGCAATTCAGGCAGGCAAGGTAATCAGGGACCACAGCAGTAGGTATCTCTGGCAGGCAGGAGGTCCGGGCACAGCAGAGGGCAATTTAGGCAGGCAAGGTAATCAGGGACCACAGCAGAAGGTAGCTCTGGCAGGAAGGAGGTCCGGGCACTCAGCATAGGGCAATTCAGGCAGGCAAGGTAATCAGGGCCCACAGCAGAAGGTAACTCTGGCAGGAAGGAGGTCCGGGCACAGCAGAGGGCAATTCAGGCAGGCAAGGTAAGCAGGGCCCACAGCAGAAGGTAGCTCTGGCAGGAAGGAGGTCCGAGCACAGCAGAGGGCAATTCAGGCAGGCAAGGTAAGCAGGGCCCACAGCAGAAGGTAGCTCTGGCAGGAAGGAGGTCTGGACACAGCAGAGGGCAATTCAGGCAGGCAAGGTAAGCAGGGCCCACAGCAGAAGGTAGCTCTGGCAGGCAGGAGGTCCGGGCACAGCAGAGGGCAATTCAGGCAGGCAGGAGAGGGCACTCAGCAGAAGGTAGCTCTGGCAGACAGGAGGTCTGGGCACAGCAGAGGGCAATCCAGGCAGGCAAGGTAATCAGGGACCACAGCAGTAGGTATCTCTGGCAGGCAGGAGGTCCGGGCACAGCAGAGGGCAATTCAGGCAGGCAAGGTAATCAGGGCCCACAGCAGAAGGTAGCTCTGGCAGGAAGGAGGTCCGGGCACAGCAGAGGGCAATTCAGGCAGGCAAGGTAAGCAGGGCCCACAGCAGAAGGTAGCTCTGGCAGGAAGGAGGTCCGGGCACTTCAGAGGGCAATTCAGGCAGGCAAGGTAAGCAGGGCGCACAGCAGAAGGTAGCTCTGGCAGGAAGGAGGTCCGGGCACAGCAGAGGGCAATTCAGGCAGGCAAGGTAAGCAGGGCCCACAGCAGAAGGTAGCTCTGGCAGGAAGGAGGTCTGGGCACAGCAGAGGGCAATTCAGGCAGGCAGGAGAGGGCACTCAGCAGAAGGTAGCTCTGGCAGGAAGGAGGTCTGGGCACAGCAGAGGGCAGTTCAGGCAGGCAGGAGAGGGCACTCAGCAGAAGGTAGCTCTGGCAGGCAGGAGGTCCGGGCACAGCAGAGGGCAATTCAGGCAGGCAAGGTAATCAGGGCCCACAGCAGAAGGTAGCTCTGGCAGGAAGGAGGTCCGGGCACAGCAGAGGGCAGTTCAGGCAGGCAGGAGAGGGCACTCAGCAGAAGGTAGCTCTGGTAGGCAGGAGGTCTGTGCACTCAGCAGAGGGCAAGTCACAGGGTAGCCATCCAGGGACTCACCAGCCAGCAGTGTACATAGCCAAGTACAGTTCCAAGCATCTCCTAGTTAAGGCTCAGGCAGGAGTAGCCCTGTCCATCATGACTCCAGCTCTCCCAACGAGTTCACATGGTCCTGCAATTGTCACCACCCCCAACTTCCTGCTAAGAAGTGGCCTGGACTTACCCAGCCACACAGAGCCATGCTGCCTTTGTTCTATATGGAGATACATCCCATTTCCCCTCCCCCTGTGAGGCCCAGGAACTTCAGGCAACACACAAGAAAAGAATATTTCTGCTGTCTGTCACAACTCCTCCCCCTTTTACATAACATGTACCTGCACGATTCCTGAACAGGCTCTGTGCATGGTACATGTAGCAGTTTCCCAGCAGAACCATCTAAGTGTCCATATAACGGCTTGTTATTTGGTGGTCAAGGTTGTACTGAGGCTCATTCCAGCAGGGCATCCTGTGGGCATATGGAGATTGCTGGCTTACAGGCCAAGGAGGATAGCTGGGGCTACTGACATTAACTCTCCTCCAGAGGGAAGCCGTGGGGTTCTTCCTACGCCCCCTTGGACAATTGGCCTGCATGTGCCCCCTCTGTTTGCAAGTGTGACATCAGGGCTCATGGGTCCTTCTGGTACCCCTCCACCTGTTTGGAGGACAATGGGAAGCTCCCCAAAACCTTGGGCCTTCAGGAGGCGTTACATGTGGCTGTACATAGCTAACAGGATAAGCCCTCAACAACTGGGGGTCTGGCCTCAACTCTGTTCTGGCCTTTAGTGGTTCAAGGTCCTTCTCTCCAAAAATTGGCAATCGCTGTCCCCAAGATCATTCCCCAGTAGAATGTCAGCCGGCAGGCCTGGCATTACCCCAACCGGGGAAGGTTTTTCCCCAAACCCGCAATAAAGCTGAACCATAGCCCCCGGGGTATGTTTCATGGCACCCCCGCTAGCTCAATAGAAAAGTCAGGGTCCTTTTTGCTCACTGCGGGATTTAATACGCAAGGGTCACCAAGGGTCAGGAACGTACCTGTGTTGCAGAACCCTGTAGCCTTTCTGCCATCTATGGAAACCTCCTGCAGGTACTGCTGCCTTTTCTCAGGGTAGCTTGGGGTAAGCTGGCGAACTCCGTAGACTCCTAGAGGGGTGTAGATTTCTGTCGGAGGCATCCATTCATTTGGGGAAGGAGATCGGCTCTGCTCTCCTGGCACCAATGGCACATCGTGGTCAAGGTGAGGGGTTTGGGTTTGTGGGGGGTGGATGTTCTTGGAGCATCTAGCCATAAGATGCCCGGGTTGTCCACATGCATAGCACCGGCGTTCCATCGTGACCCTGGGTGGCGCGACCGTAGACATGGGGGCGGTATGGCTTTGCAGGGGAGAGGCACCACCCAGGGTCCCTGCGGGTTCTGTCATCAGTTTTTTCCAGTGGGGCTTAATTGTGAGAACTTCGTCTGCTAGCGCAGCAGCCTTCTCTAGGGTGGCTGGACTTCGCTCCTTCACTCACTCCCTGACCTCAGAGGGGCATTTGTCATAAAATTGTTCCTTCAGGAAAGTCTGGATAATACTCTCCACTAAGAGGGCCTTTTTGCCCTCCAGCCAGCAACGACAGGCCTGTGACATTTTGTGAGCATACATCTTGAAGGAGGGCTCTGAGTTGCAGGATAAGTCTCGGAACTGAATCCTGTAGGTTTCCGGGGTCACCGCATAGTACTGAAGCACCGTCTGTTTGACCTGCGCATAATCTCAGCTGTCTGGGTAATCCAGTGTGTGGTAGGCTGTGGCTGCACCCCCTTCTAGCAGACCCACGAGGTGCCATAGCCAATCCATGTGCGGCACCTCCATGAGTTGGCACAAATGCTCAAAGTCCTGAAAAAAACCCTCCATATCCCTGGCGGCTTCGTTAAAGGGCTTAAAGTCTTTGCGGCTGACCTGGGGAGGGGGGAAGCCCACAGCCCTGGGGCTAGAAGGACAACTTAGATCACGACGGCTCCCTTGGCTCTCTCTCTCATGCGCCCTCCGGATAGCCTCTCGCTTGTCCTCTACTGTGGCGTCTGACCCCAGGGGGGCCATCTCCTCCTCCACACGAGTAAGCCAGGAGCTTTTGGATCTTGGGTGATGGCGTGCTGGGGAGGCTGAGGTTGGTCTGCTCACCTCCCTTGTTGGGGTGTCTTGGGGGTCAGCTTCTTCAATGGCTGCGACCAGATCCTCTTTGACTAGGCCCTTCCAGGTAAGGGACAGCTCCTCAGCCCTCTCCTGCAGCCACAACATAGTCCACTTCCTGTATTCGCTGGGCCGGGCCTGTTTCTCCATCAGCTGGCTTTTGCTGTCCGCCATCCCCTCAGTGTCCTGATCCCACCGCTGCCAACCAGTGTGACGGAGGGTAAGCGGGTCAGAACACACAAGGCAGACAGCAAACACTTAAAGATTTATTAAAACAGACAACAGTCACTCAATGGGGAGAGAGAGTCCACAATACTTGTAGTCCAGCCCCAAGGCAAAGTTAAAGTCTCTACAACAATTTATAATCCAACAGGGGGGTGGTGGGAGTCTCTGTAGTAGTTGTAATCCAACAGGGAGGTGGAGTGGGAGTACAAGAACAGTTCAGGGAAAACAAGAGAGCATAAACTCACGGGTCCGACAGGGATGTCCTGGTTCACAGTGGAAAGCAGCAGCGGCGACCCTGCTCAGCACACAGCAACAGCGGGTAGTTCTAGCACACAGCCGAGGGGCAGTTGAGGCAAAGAGAGCCCGGGCACAGCAGAGGGTAATTCAGGCAGGCAAGGTAATCAGGGCCCACAGCAGAAGGTAGCTCTGGCTGGAAGGAGGTCCGGGCACAGCAGAGGGCAATTCAGGCAGGCAAGGTAATCAGGGCCCACAGCAGAAGGTAGCTCTGGCAGGCAAGAGGTCCGGGCACAGCAGAGGGCAATTCAGGCAGGCAAGGTAATCAGGGCCCACAGCAGTAGGTAGCTCTAGCAGGAAGGAGGTCCGGGCACTCAGCAGAGGGCAGTTCACAGGGTAGCGATCCAGGGACTCACCAGCCAGCAGTGTAAAAAGCAAAGTACAGTTCCAAGCATCTCTTAGTTAAGGCTCAGGTAGGAGTAGCCCTGTCTATCATGATTCCAGCTCTCCCAACAACGAGTCCACATGGCCCTGCAATTGTCCCCACCCCCAACTTCCTGCTAAGAAGTGGCCTGGACTGGTTTTCCCCAGCCACACAGAGCCATGCTGCATTTGTTCTATATGGAGATACATCCCATTTCCCCTCCCCCTGTGAGGCCCAGGAACTTCAGACAACACACAAAAAAAGAATATTTCTGCTGTCCATCACAACTTTCATTCTATGTTATTACAGATAAGTGTTCAGTATTCAGTCATAGACATATGTTCACCAATTAGCATCTGAAAGGACAGAGCAGCTTCTTACCTGGAGGTGACACCTGGATGCCAATAAAACATCACCTATGTAGCCAGACTTTGCCACCTTCTTGAACCTAAAAGAAGAATCCTAGTCATTTTGGCTACAAGAGTCAGCAGGAAATAGATCAGAGGAATCTATTTAATCTCTCATAAAAGCTAAAATATTAGTTGCAGAGAGATGAAAATACTTCCTTCTGATTGGACACACTGTAGGCTACATCTGCATGTAAAAAAGTATTTGTAGCCTCTGTAGAATCCCAGAGAAATGCACAAAATGGTTATATGGCACCTGATTGCGACAGCTGAAAAGTGATTGGTACTGTCGCGATCGGACTGATGTGCTTGTGTCAGAAATCATTTTCCTGACTCAGTGATCCAAATCGTTTCTTGCCCATTCAAGATTGGGCACTTCAGAACACAGAACATCCTGTGGGCAGGTACAGGAACACCCCTCAGGGTTGATTGGCCAAGGGTTAAAGTCCTAATAATAAATTGAGGATATGGACGGGGTGATTCGTACGGAGTCGGTTCAATATGACTGGTGAATTGCAGACTTTCTTTGACTTCCTCCAGTCACAGGATAAATCTTGGTAAGGTTTTATTTCTGTTTTTATTCCCTTTTATGTTATAGTCAATAGCCAATTGTGTGTCTTTTTGTATTCAATCATAAAATTATTAAGTGACTTCTGTGTACTAAGCTCAGGCTCATATCTCCAGAGAGATTGTTGTATTGTAGTGTCTATGTGCTTGCTCTAAGTTCATTGCCAATCTGTATGTAATTGCACTGTGTGTTGGCAGATAGCATGCAGATTGTAAAGTAGCAGATCTGCCAGACGGAGATCTGTGTGTGTGTGGTGGCCCAGCAGACCAGTCTGCGTACAAACTGTTGGGTGGTGGCAAGCTACTGTTTGTTGTGTGTCCGGTGTGGGGGGGTGGACAGTGGAAGACTGATTAACAACGGGGTTCTAGCTTGTAGGATAGCTGGAGGAATCCTAGAAAGGTGTGCCAATTGCTAGATTGCTCCCCAACCTTTGCACAAGATTGTATGTAAGATTTGTGTTTGCCTGTGTGTGGTCAGCCAGCTGGATTGGAGTGGAGTCTCCCTCTAGTGGTGACCAAAGATAGTGAAGGCTGTGAAAGTATATCACGGTCACTCTTATATGCTCAAAGTCCCCTCATTCCCTCTTTACCCCAGTCATGGGCGGACCACACTTCAGTTAGCTAGTCACCGTGCGCGTGCATTTTATCTATGACATCACACTGACCTCACAGTTCCTCTCCCAATGTTCCTCCATCCAGAGTCAGAGAATCCTATGAAATCACACTGACCTCACAGCTCCTCCCCCAATGTTCCTCCATCCAGAGTCAGAGAATCCTATGAGATCACACTGACCTCACAGCTCCTCCCCCCAATGTCCCTCCATCCAGAGTCAGAGAATCCTATGACATCACACTGACCTCACAGCTCCTCCCCCAATGTCCCTTCATCTTGTCTTTTTCCCTGATGCTCTTAGGATGTGGGGCCCCTTGGTATCCTCACATGTAAAGAGGGACTGTTGGTCCTGCGTTGTATGTAATGACATCAGAATGCTGCAACAAGCCTATACCCTGCGTAGTGTGGGGGTCCTGTGGGGGGGAATTATACCTCAGCCTGAAGTGGGGCTTTAATAAAATGGAGACCTGAATGGAGAGGTGAGGAGGATTCTGGGAATATCATTTGATGTGACTCTTTGTGTTCAGATGTAGAGTTTTCCTCCTGTGAAGTCTGGAGATCATATGACATCACATTGCCTCCACCTCCCTCCCTGATAGAAGAGAGAAAGAAGAAGAAGATTCTAGAAGTCACCAGAGAGATCACTGAGCTGCTGACAGGAGAGGTGAGCGGTGCCGGGAATTCTGGGACATTCTCCAGTAACAGACAAGGGATGTGTCTGGATGGTGACTGTATCATTGTGTGTGTCAGGTTCCTATAAGGTGTCAGGGTGTCACTGTCTATTTCTCCATGGAGGAGTGGGAGTATTTAGAAGGACACAAGGATCTCTACAAGGACGTCATGATGGACAATCAGCCGCCCCTCACATCACCGGGTAAGAGGAGACTTTATTGTAAAGGAGAGAGCAGTACGGAGGATCCACCTAGATCCCCCATCATCTGATAAACACATAGAAACAATGGATTCAGTCAGTGTGTGTGTTTCCTACAGATGGATCCAGTCATGGGAACCCACCAGAGAGATGTCCCCGTCCTCTGTATTCCCGGGATTCCACACAGGAAGGTCACACCATCCCTCACCATCATCAGGTAGATGATGACAATTATTGGTAGTTGTGATTTATACACAGCATGTTTGTTACAATGAATGTTTTATTATATCTTTCAGAGTGGAATCCTCGGGGATGATAATATTGATGTTAAAGAAGAGTATAAAGAGGAGGATGAGGAGTATGGAGTGATGGAGGAGTTTTCAGAAGGACACAAGGAGATGATGGAGCCACCTAATACCAGGAACCCCCCAGATAGATGTCCCCGTCCTCTGTATTCCCGGGATTCCACACATGAAGGTCACACCATCCCTCACTATTACAAGGTTGGTGGGATGGAGCATCTAGAACATGAACTTGTGGAGACTATGTGTGGATTTTTTATGTGATGTCACAATCATAAATCTTACATTTTACAGATGATATTTTCTCTCATTTCCTTGATTTAGAGTGGAGATCCAATCGATATAGAATTTGAGGTGAAAGCAGAAGAAGAAGAGGCGTATGTGAGGGATGATCAGCAGTCTATGGAGGAGGATGGAATAACGGGGACATTTATAGAGGAGGACACTCCTACAGAGATCAGCACAGGTGGGTCATGAACACTAAATCCATTCCTCCACCCATACTGCTCACTGATTGGTCCAGAGTAGGGCGGGGACTGGGTGATATCAGCCTGTAATCCCCAGGTCACTTTCCTGAGCTGTGTTCCCCGTCCTGTATTCCTGGATTTCTCTCGGATAATCTTCCTTCTCTGTGCTGCAGACACAATTTATGTATCTAGACTGGATTTATGGAGGTTCTGGGGTTCAGCTGGCAGCAAAATGTTGATTCATAAGCTCTTCTTAACCTCTTTTTTGTTCCTCCCATTTCCTCCCAGCTGGACATTTTATATCGGATGATGTGATTGGAGCACAGACTTTTACATGGTGATAATAATGTGATAACATCCTCCAACTTTGGACCCTTAAACAGAAAGTGATAATGAGGGAGGAGTCAATACCCCAATGATGGTGGTCTTCAGGATCAGTCCAGTCTTCATCTTGGTTGTTCTCCCCCCATCCTCACTCTCTGACCTCTGGTGGGGCTCAGCCCTCCTGTTCTTCATGACTAAATCATAGACTAAATAAGGAAGTGCAGTACTTCTTGTGTTGGGAAGATGGCGATGAGTGATAGAGGGGGTGGGGACCCTCGTCCTATATCCCCTCATCACTGTCCCTCCTATAAAAGACAGTTCTGGTTGTTTCCTCACTCTCTGACTAAGGTCCATGAATAAAGAAATGACCTGGTAGGAGATCAGAGGAGTCATTTCCTAGTTCCCTTGAGGGTGGAATTGTAAGCTCCTTAGAGACCAAGCTGCCTGATGTGGGCGGAGTCTTGGTTTGGGGGAACCAATCAGCTCCTGTCTAGTAATCCTCTTTGTCTTTGTATTTTAGTCCATGGCCGGGAGATGAGGAAAACCTCCGAGGATTGTCTCACTTTGTCTCCAGACTGGAAAGTAGAAGATGAGGACATCACACAGTATAGTCCAGGAGAAAACCCGGCTCCCTCCAATGTCCATCCGGCACCACCCAGTGTAGATGGACCATCGGATTCCTCGTATCCTGAGGAACCTCAGACTGTGCGGGATCGGGCCAGCCTTCTAACAGGGAAGAGATTCTTCTGTCCTGAGTGTGGGAAGAGGTTCCATTCTAAATCCAAACTTAATGTGCATAAAAGATCTCACACAGGGGAGAAGCCATATTCCTGTCCTGAGTGCGGGAAATGTTTTTCAGTGAAGTCCAATCTTAAAAGACATCAGGGATCCCACACAGGTGGGAAAATATATTCCTGTCTTGAGTGTGAGAAATGTTTTCTACAGAAGTCTGATCTTTACAGACATCAGACATCTCATACGGGGGAGAAACCATATTCCTGTGCTGAGTGTGGGAAATGTTTTTCACAGAAGTCCAGTCTTTACACACATCAGAGATCTCACACAGGAGAGAAGCCGTTTTCCTGCCCTGAGTGTGGGAAATGTTTTCCACACAAGTCCCATCTTTACACACATCACAGATCTCACACAGGGGAGAAGCCATATTCCTGTCCTGAGTGCAGGAAATGTTTTGCACAAAAATCAGATCTTGCCATACATGAAAGGTCTCACACAGGTGAGAAGCCGTATTCTTGTTCTGAGTGTGGGAAATGTTTTTCAGTGAAGTCCAATCTTTACACACATCAAAGATCTCACACGGGGGAGAAGCCGTATTCCTGTCCTGAGTGTGGGAAATGTTTTTCAAGGAAGTCCCATCTTTCCAGACATCAGAGATCTCACACGGGGGAGAAGCCACTTTCCTGTCCTGAGTGTGGGAAATGTTTTTCAATGAAGTCCCATCTTTCCAGACATCAGAGATCTCACACAGGTGAGAAGCCGTATTCTTGTCCTGAGTGCAGGAAATGTTTTTCAGATAAGTCCAGTCTTTACACACATCAAAGATCTCACACTGGGGAGAAGCCGTATTCCTGTTCTGAGTGCGGGAAATGTTTTTCAGATAAGTCCAATCTTTACAGACATCAGAGATCTCACATGAGGGAGAAGCCACTTTCCTGTCTTGAATGAGGGAAATGTTCTTCACTGAAGTCCTGTCTTCCTGTACATCAGTGATCCCTCACAACCCTGGAGGTGTATTAGTGCCTTGAGTGCGGGAAATGTCTTGTAGATGAATGTTGCTGGACATCCCAGCTCTCATGTGCGGGAGAAGCACACCCTGATATACACCTCAGATATACTCCATGGCTGATCTTCATGGAAGAAACCGTTCATAAGGAGATCAGAGGTCCCCAAAGACTTGGATGAAGTGTGGGATCAGGTGTGTGATTGGCTGAGTACATTTTGTGGTGGGAGATTTCACAAACACTTAGAAGTCTGTTTTTTAAATAAATATTTCTACCTCCTGTATACCGGACACTTCCCCCCCCTTCCTGCCCAGGCTGACTGGTAACTATCAGCGCTCTCACACTTTGAATGACAATTACACAGTCATGCAACATTGTACCCAAATTATATTTTTGTAATTTTTTCACACAAATAGATATTTATTTTGGTGGTATTTAAACACCACTTTTTACCATGTTTGCTTGTTTCTTGTTTTTACAAATAAATCGTCTTTCCTTCTAAATGTAGACAAAGGTGTATTCTGCGCCATTTCTTGGGTACAATAACCCCAATCAGTGTCTATGATTCAGTGTGTAGGAGAGTTATAGAGTCTACAAACTATGGGAGAGATGTCTGAAAATCCATCATGTCTGATGACGGCAGGTCTCATTTCTGAGGATCAAAAACACCAGAACGGTACAAATTGTCAGAACTTTATCTGTGAGGAAATAATCCGTATACAATTCATGGAAACAGGCGGGATCTGGAATGAAGGAGATTCCCTACTAATTCTCACAAAGTAACCGACATCCCAGTTCTGTATTTGTGATAATTGGAAGACAAAATAAAACGCAATAATGTGCAAAAATATATATTTATTAATAATATAAATCAGTACAAAATGGGGATGAAATATAATAGGTGATGATAAATAATAAACAATACAAGATAACAGTACAATGATCTAATCCACAATAATGGGGAGAAATACAAGCCAGCAATTGCTTCCAAATATTAATGAATTACATCCAACTGTCTGGAAATGTCGTGTAAGAAATCAGTAACTCAGCAACATGTGACAACAGATATACAAATCCCCCCCGTGATCTCTCTACAGCCAGATATTCAACGCTCAACGTGTACCTTGCCATGACTTGATCTGGAATCCCATACACAGGCCAATCCAATCCGCTTACAATCTGAGATGAAGATGTAATGTTACATGAAGTAGTCTACCTTGTCATATATATACTGTATACATCCGGATAAACCATTGACTAGAAGCCAGAATCAGCTTCAGGGATATGTAAAATCAATCTTCCCCAGAGGAGTGAAATGATAATAATTTATACTGCAGGTAAAATGACGTCACATCCCCTCCTGTGCTCACCAGAACCGTTATTGGACTAAACAATGTATCTGGAGATATAAGGGGAGTACAAGTTATCTGAGGAAAATGAAAGTTCTAGTTCCCAATATGGACTGTATGGTGTCAGTGATGTCAGCTTTCAGTGCTCACTTCAGGGGGTGTCTGTGTCCGTCTGTTGTCCCTTGTCTCCTGTCTTGTGAGGTCTTGTTTTGTGATGTGTGTCCTCTTCTCTGTCCGTCTCTTACTTTTATCCCTCCAAATAAAACCTAGGCGGGCAAAGCTCATCTCTCCTCACAATGACCTCAGACTAGGTGCTATTTTCTCTACTAATTGATCTCAGTGACCTGAAGGGGGCAGTATAGGATGAGGAATTCTCTGACCTGTCTTCTGGAACATGACAAGGGTTGACCTTTAACCTCGGCTGGTAAGGACATGACTACATTAGGAGATAACTGCTTTTCTGGCAGGTTTGGTGTCACACAGACTGGTACCCATGTCACTGCTAATAATGTATTACTGAAAGTGGTTGTAAACCTAAAAAACACAAATCCGTCTAATCCTGCAGTTGGGTAGATTTTACCTTTACTGAGCCATTCAGCTTAGTCTGGTATCTTGAAGCAATCCCTTTCTCCAGAAATCCCGCCTGATCTCCTGAGCAGAATAAATCTGACACCAGCAGAAATATGGTGTCACCACTCCCCTTCTCCTGTGAGTGACAGGCTGTGCTGAGGAGGAGACCAGTATGAGCCTCCATGTAATACACTGCAAGGGGTGGGGGAGGGGGTGTCCTCTCCATGCTGGTCTCTGCCTTCACAAGATCCACAACTCAGCACTCATCAGCACCAGTGATTGTTCTTGAGCCGAGGATGGAGGGGGGTATAACTGGGGGATTGTGTGTCATCACATCTCCGCCTACTATTCTCTGGTCCTAAGCCACGCCCACAGACCAGCAGTTTTTGGAGGGCTGAGACAAGCTAAAGGAGCATTTTTCTGAGGTACACTCACATCTGTATGTATGTTTACATTAAAATTTATGGCAAAAAGTAATTTCTTAATATTTGGGGTTTACATCTGTCACGACCCGCGGTCACCGCCACCAACAGGCGACAATCGCACGACCACGACTAACAGTAATACGCCGCGCCCACGGCGTCAGACCCCAGACCTTCTCACCAAACTTGTGACTGAAGGGCCGGCCAATCCAAAACCGCGGTGTGACGCGCGTAACAAGGCCCCACCCAGCTGCACCCTACACAGCGATTGCCCAGCTAATGGTCTACAATCGGTGCCTGCAGCCTGGATGCGCTTGTTACTGGGTCGGGTTAGTTACGCAACTAACCCTGTACTGCCACCACCACTTTTGTCGGAGACTGGGAAACTCCCGTTACTAAATATACACTATAATGATTGAAATATTGATCTATATAGCACGGCCCGCGGACCTGCTATACAGAAATATAACCACAGTAGCGTGGTCAAAGGCAGGGATTCGTGAATTGCAAGTAAGCGCTTAGAAACAGTTTAACACTTTCAGAAAGAAAGATTTATTACTAAAAGCGTTGGATGCAAAATAAATATGTACAAAGAGATATCACAAAAATATATATATGTATACAAAGACACAGCAAACATAGAATAGCGAGAAAATACAGGGTAAGTTACTTGCCTTGCCTGGTTTTAGCAAATTCAAGTTGTGAGCAGAAAGCTTCTTTGATCTCCCCTTGTTACGATGTTGCTGGGAGATCCCTGTGTGTGTGTGTGAGTCTGTGAGTTTCTCTAACTCACTTAAAAGTCTTCCAGGGTCCCTCTCAGGGGAAGGGGGGGCTCTGACTACCCATTTTGGGAGTGGTCATTGGGGAACTCTACACTAAATTACTAGCTCAT
The DNA here is from genome assembly GCF_062004578.1 of Staurois parvus. Classification (NCBI taxonomy): domain Eukaryota; kingdom Metazoa; phylum Chordata; class Amphibia; order Anura; family Ranidae; genus Staurois; species Staurois parvus. The sequence continues at coordinate 1,325,436 of NW_028318018.1, forward strand.
ATCCCGTGATATGAACCATACAGTTGACCTGAGGACTGTGCACTTATTCTGGTCGGTTTGATAATGAGTGGGCTTACATAGTTTTGGGTGATAAAAATGACACCTTGTTCAGACTGGATGGCTCCACTTCTCATGTCTTCCTGGTTGTCCCCCACACCATCTGCCAGGAGATAACCTTTGCCTCACAGGAATGCAGGGGGGATGTGAGGAGTGATTTGAGAAATGCCTCAGATAAACAGATAGAACACGAAAACGAGGGTTGAGGGGGAACTCCGCTCCAATTCTGATGAGCAAGTTTGCCACACCTCCCCCTTAAGTGGTTGCCAAGGAGTGAGCTACAAGTTCTCTCCTGACGCAACCGACATCTGTCCAGAGGTTCCTCTTGGGACGTCCTGGTACCGCTGTACTGCGGGAGAACCGAAGTCCGTCTGAGCCGGAAGCCGTTCTCCCCAGCAGCACTGCTGGGCCGACCAAGTGAGTGGTCACGGGTGGGTACCAGTCGGCTTTGGCTATCCGACTCCTGTGGCAACTGCCGGGGTGCCCACCTGTTCACAAAACACTTCGGCTCAGGGGTGTCCTTTGCTAACATATTAATATGTAGCTTCTTGTCGAGGTAGAGAAGATTTCCCTCTCCTACCTTCTTCCTCAGGCTTAGGACTACATCTGGCCTGAAGGTAGTAGCGCCTGTGGGCACCGGAACCGGACAGGCGAATTCTGGACCTCGCCTTCCAGTGGTGTCCACAGGTACCTTCAGCCAAGATGGACAATCCTCGTTACCTGCTAGCATCCAGGATACCAGTTCCTCCAGTTTCCTGTCTGCCAGGTCAGTCACAGGTCCAGCTGAGCCATGATCATCGCATCCAGGCGTCTTACCGTAGCCAGCTGTACCTGCGACGGACGTAACCTGCTTCTTGGCCTGGGGAGCAGACCAGGCCTCAACTGCCTCGGTCTCCCCATGCCCAGACCTCTGGGGGTCTCTTCTTACTGATGGGTTCCTAAACTGAACCACTGACATGCCCCTCTGACAGTTACCCTTCTGGGCTGTCGGACTGGGCACAGGCGGTTTGTTCCCGCCTAGTGACAGGGGCGCAAGTGGCTCTTCCCAGACAGGGCTGAGCACCGCGAGGCCCCTATAGTGGACAACGGCACCCAGGTCCACTGTGCATTGCGGGCCACTCCTGACCGCAGGAGTGGCTGTCAGTGCCTTCTCAACCCCAACTAGCTTTCCCAAGGATTCAGGCAAGCCACATGGGGTAAAGGCTGGCTCGTCTGGAGCTTGCTGGGTTAGAGATGGTGGCCCAGGCTCCTTGCTCAGGCCCATGATGGCAAAACAGTAGGCACCTTCCGGATGCTCCATTGCCTCATGGCTCCTGGGCATGGGGTAGGCCACAAACCCAGGGCTGGTGTTCAGTTTCCCAAGGCTCTCAGAAAGCCTGGTCATCGTATCCTGCTGGACGACCACTAGGACTGCCCAGACTCTAGCTGATCTCTGGATTCCTGACTGTGCCATTCCCTTTGCCTCTGTGGCCCAATCAGCCGGCACCTTCTGAATCCAGACACCATCTATCAGAGGCCTGGGCAGCTGCTCCGGACCCCGAGTGCCAGGGAAGGGTGATTGGGTCTGGGCCCGGAGGCCCTCTCTCTGTAACCCAAGCATCAACCTTCCTTCCACTCGTAATCCAGGCCTGCTGCCTCTGACCTCTGTCTGTCTGCCTGTGAACTCACCTTGACAAGTGAGATGAACTGACAGGCTTTCAGGCTCCCAGCCCCCACTGACTAGGCCAGTCATTCTAGCCTCCTTGCTTGTTTGTTTACTCTCCTCAGCAGGGGGGCTCACACCTAGCCCTGGAATAAAATTTCCATCTGAATGGCTTTCCAGAGCAGTCTCCCCTGTGGGACTACAAAGCTCAGTTAGCTTATCTCTGAAGGTCCTTTGAGACTCACTTTTCAGGGCTGCCTGAAGTGTGAAACTGCAAGTCCCAGCCAGCTTACCTCTGAAGGTCCTTTGGGACTCACTTTTCAGGGCTGCCTGAAGTGGGGAACTACAAGTCCCAGCCAGCTGTGGTGTGCCTTCTTTAGCAGGGTAACTCACAGCTAGCGGGCCTCTGAAGCTCCGCTGGGAATCGCTTTTCAGTGCTGCCTGAGGCGTGGGACTACAAGTCTCAGCCAGCTGCCTAGTCCTATGCAAGGCCAACGGCTGAGCACTTATCAAGGCACAATCTTCTGAGCCTGGGCAAGGGACAGACCTATCCAGACAATCCCCTTGCTCAGCCTCCAGAGACTGTACCTCAGCCCCCAACACTGAAAACGCATCCTTTGTTTCATCACAAATCTCATTGTTAGCATTACCAACATTGCCGTCAACAATACAAACATTATCCATGACATTACCATCAATGCTACTGATATTATCCATGACATTCCTATCAATGCTACTGATATTATCCATGACATTCCTATCAATGCTACTGATATTATCCATGACATTACCATCAATGCTACTGATATTATCCATGACATTACCATCAATGCTACTGATATTATTACTGACATTCCTATCAATGCTACTGATATTATTACTGACATTCCTATCAATGCTACTGATATTATCCATGACATTACCATCAATGCTACTGATATTATCCATGACATTACCATCAATGCTACTGATATTATCCATGACATTCCTATCAATGCTACTGATATTATCCATGACATTCCTATCAATGCTACTGATATTATCCATGACATTACCATCAATGCTACTGATATTATCCATGACATTACCATCAATGCTACTGATATTATTACTGACATTCCTATCAATGCTACTGATATTATTACTGACATTCCTATCAATGCTACTGATATTATCCATGACATTACCATCAATGCTACTGATATTATCCATGACATTCCTATCAATGCTACTGATATTATCCATGACATTCCTATCAATGCTACTGATATTATCCATGACATTCCTATCAATGCTACTGATATTATCCATGACATTCCTATCAATGCTACTGATATTATCCATGACATTACCATCAATGCTACTGATATTAATACTGACATTCCAGACTGTATTCCCAATGTTACTAACATTAGTAAGATCACCCTCAGTGTCACCACAACGATCCTCAACAGTCATGTTCATAGTATCAGGGACACATGAGTCCAATACCTCCCCAGGCCAGGGGATTTCTTCTGGTTCTCCAGCTAAAGGAGACTCCTGCAGCCCCACACCATTCCCAGCCCCCACCCTCTGTCCATCCACCGGTGGCCCAGACATTACCCCAATATCTGTCCACAGTTCCTTGGCTTGTCCAGAGAGTTCCAGGGGGCCCTTCCGGGTCTTCTCGGCAGGGGCGTAATATGAAACAAGAGTGCCTAGGTCAGCACCCAACAAAACAGGGGTGGGCAGTTTATCCGAGACCCCCACCTCCCTCATCCCCCTCCCCGCACCCCAATCTAGGAATACCTTTGCACAGGGTGTGCGTGAACGGGTCCCCCCAACTCCTGTGAGGGTCAGGAACTTTCCTGGGATGAGGTTCTGTGGCTCAATCAGCTCTGGCCGGATCAAAGTGACGTCTGCCCCGGTGTCCCGGAAACCAGTTGCAGACCGGTTGCCCACGGTAACGGGCTGCAAGTTGGCGGGGGTTACCCGCATCTTCCTGCGAACGAACAGCACAGAAGAAGAGTTGCTGGCCGGCTGGCCAGATGATGTCATCTGCTTCTGCTCAGGACACTGCGTCCTGAGATGTCCGGCTTTGCCACAGGTGAAACATCTGCGGGTGTCAGGCAGGAATGGCTTGGCTCCAAGCGCTGCAGGGTTGGGCGGAGGTGAAGCTTGACTCACCGAAGTAGGAGAGGTTGCTAGGGACGATTTCCCCCCTTTCCAGCTGTTCGGAGGAGCTTTGCGAGGTTCAGGCACTCGCGTGTGGACGAAGGTATCTGCCAGGTCTGCTGCAGCTGTAGTAGATGCTGGCTCCCTCTCCAAGACGAACTGTCTGACGTCTGCTGGACAAATGTGCAGGAGTTGATCTCGGATCATGAGATCCTCCAAAGATTCATAAGAATCAACTTTCAGTCCCTTAGTCCACTGTCGGAATGTGGTACGTAAGCGACTTGCCACATCCGTGTAAGAGTCCCCAGGTCCCTTCTGCATGGACCTGAACCGCTTGCGGTACACTTCCGGGGTCATCTGGTACTTCCGGATAATGGCATTTTTTAAACGTTCATAGTCATCATCTTGCCCCTCTGGCAATTCAACAAACGCTTCCAGGGCCTTGCCTTGTAGCCCTGGTGTCAGGTACCGAACCCATTGAGCTTGGGGCACATGGTACTGATGGCACGTTTTCTCAAAGGACAGTAAGTACGTGTCAATGTCACTGTCCTTTTCCATTGCGGGAAACTTGGCTGCGCCCATGGAAAGAGTGCCGTCCCTGTGATCTAGGGACCCAAGGTTCTGACCCGGTCGCTGCTGGAGCCTTGCCATCTCCAGCTCATGCCGACGATCCGCTTCCCTCTGAGCTTGGCGTTCCTCTCTCTCAGCCGCTGCTTGGCGCACTGCAGTTTCTCTGTCAGCCTGGTGTTCCATGAACCGCAGGTATGCCTCCAGATCTGTCTCCATGAGGCGTTTCAAGGCCTCCTGCATCTGAGAAGAGTCTCTGCTGGTTCCAGGCACCACGATGCTAGCGCACTCAGGCGGTGGTGTGACGTTAACCTTTGGTGATCCTCCAGTGTCAGCCTCTGTATGCCCATCCTGTGAGGCCGTCTCTGAACCACTGGCAATGTGGGTAACGGGAACCCCTCCATGTTCAAGTTCCCCCGAGTTCTGATTTGCTTGGATATCATACTCCACTAGATCACTAATCAAATTTTCACGAGTTTTGCGAAGGACGTCCAATCCTCGTGAGGCACATTCAACTTTCAAATCACCTTTGCTCATTTTCTCGTAATCTGCTTCACCAGGCATAATTGAAAGCAAAGATAAGATAGAAGAGAAAAGTAGGAAAAGAAAATAGCTGTTGCTGTGTGTCTCTCTATACACACATATATATAAAATAAAATATGCACCGCTTGTTTCTAAGGACTGTTTCCACAAAGGTTACAATCCTTCAGTGCAGAGCCAACTTTTAACACTGCACTGAAGCTCTTACTGCAATTATCCCACGTACGCTGCCACCAATATGTCACGACCCGCGGTCACCGCCACCAACAGGCAACAATCGCACAGCCGCGACTAACAGTAATACATCACGCCCACGGCGTCAGACCCCAGACCTACTCACCAAACTCGTGACCGAAGGGCTGGCCGATCCAAAACCACGGTGTGCCACTCGTAACAAGGCCCCACCCAGCTGCACCCTACACAGCGATTGCCCAGCTAATGGACTACAATCGGTGCCTGCAGCCTGAATGCGCTTGTTACTGGGTCGGGTTAGTTACGCAACTAACCCTCTACTGCCACCACCACTTTTGTCGGAGACGGGGAAACTCCTGTTATCAAATATACACTATAATGATTGAAATATTGATCTATATAGCACGGCCCGCAGACCTGCTATAGAGATATACAAACAGTAGCGTCTCTTCAAAGGCAGGGATTCGTGAATTGCAAGTAAGCGCTTAGAAACAGTTTAACACTTTCAGAAAGAAAGATTTATTACCAAAAGCGTCACACAGATGCAAATAAATATTTACAAAGAGATGTCACAAAAATATATATATATGTATATATAGACACAGCAAACATAGAATAGCGAGGAAATTACAGGGTAAATTACTTGCCTTGCCTGGTTTTAGCAAATCCAAGATGCAGAGCAGAAAGGTTCTTTGATCTCCTCTGTTAAGATGTTGCTGGGAGATCTCTGAGTGTGAGTGTTTTTGGCTAACTCACTTAACTCTCTTAAAAGGTCCCTCTCAAAAGGGGAGGGGGGGCTCTGACTTGGGAGTGGTCATTGGGAAACTCTACACTAAATTACCAGCTTCATATCCCATGATATGAACCATACAGTTGACCTGAAGAATGGTCAGTTCTGGGTCAGGTTGATAAGGTGTGGGGCTTACATAGCTTTGGGTGACCAAAGTGACACCTCCGCAGACAGACGGGCTGGCTCCACTTCTCATGTCTTAGCCTCTTTGTTCCACATCATCTGCCAGGAGATAAAGTCTGCCTCACAGGAATGCAAGGGGGGGATGTGAGGAATGATTGGAGGAAGACCTCAAATACAGCAAGGAACAGGGGAACTCCGCTTCCAGCTCTGATGAGCTAGTTTGCTACAATCATCACCTATTATATTTCATCCCCATTTTGTACTGATTTATATTATTAATAAATATATATTTTTGCACATTATTGCGTTTTATTTTGTCTTCCAATTATCACAAATACAGAACTGGGATGTCGGTTACTTTGTGAGAATTAGTAGGGAATCTCCTTCATTCCAGATCCCGCCTGTTTCCATGAATTGTATACGGATTATTTCCTCACAGATAAAGTTCTGACAATTTGTACCGTTCTGGTGTTTTTGATCCTCAGAAATGAGACCTGCCGTCATCAGACATGATGGATTTTCAGACATCTATCCCATAGTTTGTGGACTCTATAACTCTCCTACACACTGAATCATAGACACTGATTGGGGTTATTGTACCCAAGAAATGGCGCAGAATACACCTTTGTCTACATTTATAAGGAAAGACGATTTATTTGTAAAAACAAGAAACAAGAAAAATGGTAAAAAGTGGTGTTTAAATACCACCAAAATAAATATCTATTTGTGTGAAAAAAAATTAAAAAATTATAATTTGGGTGCAATGTTGCATGACTGTGTAATTGTCTTTCAAAGTGTGAGAGTGCTGATAGTTACCAGTCAGCCTGGGCAGGAAGGGGGTGGAAGTGTCAGGTATACAGGAGGTATAAATATTTATTTTTATACAGACCTCCAAGTGTTTGTGAAATCTCCCACCACAAAATGTACTCAGCCAATCACAGGAAAGGACTCCATTTTTACTCTTCTCCTGCCATCAATGGTCAACCCGGTCCCACACTTCATTCATGTCTTTGGGGACCTCTGATCTCCTTATGAACTGTTCCATCCATGATGAAGATCAGCCATGGAGTATATCTGAGGTGTACATCAGGGTGTGCTTCTTCCCCACGAGAGCTGGGATGTCCAGCAACATTCATCTAGAAGACATTTCCCGCACTCAAGGCACTAATACACCTCCAGGGTTGTGTGGGACCCCTGATGTACAGGAAGACAGGACTTCAGTAAGGAACATTTCCCTCACTCAGGACAGGAAAGTGGCTTCTCCCTGTGTGAGATCGCTGATGTCTATAAAGACTGCACTTCTGTGAAAAACATTTCCCGCACTCAGAACAGGTATATGGCTTCTCTCCTTTGTGAGATCTCTGATGTGTGTAAAGATGAGACTTCCGTGAAAAACATTTCCCACACTCAGGACAGGAATATGGCTTCTCTCCTGTGTGACATCTCTGATGTCTGTAAAGACCAGACTTCTGTGAAAAACAATTCCCACACACAGGACAGGAAAATGGCTTATCCCCCTTGTGAGATCTCTGATGTGTGTAAAGATTGGACTTATCAGAAAAAGATTTCCCGCACTCAAGACAGGAATACGGCTTCTCCCCCGTGTGAGATCTCTGATGTATGGAAAGATGAGACTTGCGTGAAAAACATTTCCCGCACTCAGAACAGGAAAACAGCTTCTTCCCTGTGTGAGATATTTTATGCACATTAAGACTGGATTTATAACAGAAACATTTCCCGCACTCAGTACAGGAGAAGCTCTTCCCTGTTGGAAGGCCGGCCCAGTCCCGCACAGTCTGAGGTTCCTCAGAATACGAGGAATCCGATGGTCCATCTACACTGGGTGGTGCCAGATGGACATTGGAGGGAGCCGGGTTTTCTCCTGGACTATACTGTGTGATGTCCTCATCTTCTACTTTCCAGTCTGGAGACAAAATGAGACAATCCTCGGAGGTTTTCCTCATCTCCCGGCCATGGACTAAAATACAAAGACAAAGAGGATTACTAGACAGGAGCTGATTGGTTCCCCCAAAACAGGACTCCTCCCACATCAGGCAGCTTGGTCTCTGAGGAGCTTACAATTCCACCCTCAAGGGAACTAGGAAATGGCTCCTCTGATCTCCTACCAGGTCATTTCTTTATTCATGGACCTTAGTCAGAGAGTGAGGAAACAACCAGAACTGTCTTTTATAGGAGGGACAGTGATGAGGGGATTATAGGACGAGAGTCCCCACCCCCTCTATCACTCATCGCCATCTTCCCAACACAAGAAGTACTGCACTTCCTTATTTAGTCCATGATTTAGTCATGAAGAACAGCGGGGCTGAGCCCCACCAGAGGTCAGAGAGTGAGGATGGGGGGAGAATAACCAAGATGAAGACTGGACTGATCCTGAAGACCACCATCATTGGGGTATTGACTCCTCCCTCATTATCACTTTCTGTTTAAGGGTCCAAAGTTGGAGGATGTCATCACATTATTATCACCATGTAAAAGTCTGTGCTCCAATCACATCATCCAATATAAAATGTCCAGCTGGGAGGAAATGGGGGGGAACAGAAGTAGGGCCGATGTAATGTACAACTTATATAGGATGCCTAAGGTTCGAACTATATAATATCAGAATGATGCAATGTACAAGAGTATATAGTGCAGGGGTCAGGAGTATGTAATGTACAACATAGAGTATATAGTGCAGGGGTCAGGAGTATGTAATGTACAACAGAGTATACAGTGCAGGGGTCAGGAGTATGTAATGTATAAGAGTATATAGTGGAGGGGTCAGGAGTATGTAATGTACAACAGAGTATGTAGTGCAGGGGTCAGGAGTATGTAATGTACAACAGAGTATGTAGTGCAGGGGTCAGGAGGATGTAATGTATAATATAAATTATATAGTGTATGAGTCAAAAAGTTAGGAGTGTATTATTAGTTAAAATATGTAAATATTAAACATTATTTCTGACATCTATGGAAGTCACAATTAGACACCGCTATATACAGAGACAGACAATCTAACTGGGTTGGGTAAGTGGTACAAAAGGTAATAAGTGTGGGGGATGAGCTGATGGAAGAATTAAAAGTTTAGTTGTTAGTTGGAGGTGTGATAGACCTCTCTGAAGAGATGAGTCTACCTATGATATATTACAGACTAAATCCACCTGGAGACCTGATACAAGTTACATACGTAGTCTTAGGGGTCACTGAGGAAGTCCATGTGTCGACATTTCTACCTATGATACACTATATTGCCCCAAGTATTGGTCGGCCGGCCATTCCACACACGACCTTTAATGGCCTCCCAGTCTTAGTCCGTAGGGTTCAATATTGAGTTGGCCCTGCCCTTTCCACACACGAACCTTAATGGCCCCCCAGTCTTAGTCCGTAGGGTTCAATATTGAGTTGGCCACGCCCTTTGCAGCTATAACAGCTTCAACTCTTCTGGGAAGGCCGCCCACAAGGTTTAGGAGGGTGTCTATGGGAAGGTTGGACCATTCTTCCAGAAGCACATTTGTCAGGTCAGGCACTGATGTCGGGGGAGGAGGCCTGCCTCACAGTCTCCACTCTAATTCATCCCAAAGATGTTCTATGGGGTTGAGGTCAGGACTCTGTGGAGGCCAGTCAAGTTCCTCCACCCCAAACTGGCTCCTCCATGTCTTTATGGACCTTGCTTCATGCACTGGTGTGCAGTCATGTTGGAACAGGAAGGGGCCATCCCCAAACTCTTCTCACAAAGTTGGGTGCATGAAATTGTCCAAAATGTTGCCTTAAAAATTCCCTTCACTGGCACTAGGGGGCCAAGCCCAACCCCTAAAAAATAACTCCACACCATAATCCCCCCTCCAACAAATTTTACACTTGGCACAATGCAGTCAGGCAAGTACCGTTCTCCTGGCAACCACCAAACCCAGACACATCCATTGGATTCCCAGAAACAGAAGTGTGGTTGGTCCCTCCAGAGAACACGTTTCCACTGCTCTAGAGTCCAGTGGTGGCGTGATTTAAACCACGGAATCTGCTGCTTTCCATTGCACTTGGTGATGGAAGGTTTGGATGCAGCTATTCGGCCATGGAAACCTATTCCATGAAGCTCTCTATGCTCTCTATGCACTGCTGTTGGGCTCATCTGAAGGCCACACCAAGTTTGGAGGTCTTTCGCTATTGACTCTGCAGACAGTTGGTGACTTCTGCACACTGTGCGCTTCAGCATGAGCTGACCCCGCCCTGTCATGTGACGTGGCCTACCACTTGGTGGCTGAGTTGCTGCTGTTCCCAGTTGCTTCCATTTTGTTATAATCCCACTAACAGTTGAGCGTGGAATATTAAGTAGTCAGGAAATGTCACGGATGGACTTATTGCCCAGGTGGCCACCTATCACGGGACCACGTTTGGAGTCACTGAGAGCGACCCATTCTTTCACCAATGTTTGTAGAAGCAGTCTGCATGCCTAGGGGCTTGATTGTATACACCTGTGTCCATGGAGGGGATTGGAACACCTGAATCACATGATTGGGAGAGGATTGGAACACCTGAGTCACATGATTGGGAGGGCGGGGAAAATACTTTTGGCAATATAGTGTAATATATTTGCATGAAATTTGCACTTTTAGCACTTATTGATAAAGATGTAGGTGCAGCATTTTTTCTTTAGTATATTCATAGTGTAAGATTCAGGACTCATAATATTGATATTTAGCAATCAGTGGAAGATTAAATGTTTCCTGTAGACAAGTTGCAGAGATCCCACACCGCTGCCTCCCATCTCCTGAGACTGCACTCAGTGACTTGGGTCTGAGACACTACAGACATATCCCTCCACCCGGCACAGCCAGCAGATAACAGAGCAAGGAACCCTGGGAGAATTGTTCTGTCAGAGATCTTACTAGACCCGGGCATGGGGAAGCAGAACCAAATCACATGTCCCAGGATAAGGGGTAGAAGACCCAATACACATGTCCCAGGAGCCTAGGTCACATGACACTGCCAGCTGAACCCCAGAACCTCCATAAATCCAGTCTAGATACATAAATTGTGTCTGCAGCACAGAGAAGGAAGATTATCCGAGAGAAATCCAGGAATACAGGACGGGGAACACAGCTCAGGAAAGTGACCAGGGGATTACAGGCTGATATCACCCAGTCCCCGCCCTACTCTGGACCAATCAGTGAGCAGTATGGGTGGAGGAATGGATTTAGTGTTCATGACCCACCTGTGCTGATCTCTGTAGGAGTGTCCTCCTCTATAAATGTCCCCGTTATTCCATCCTCCTCCATAGACTGCTGATCATCCCTCACATACGCCTCTTCTTCTTCTGCTTTCACCTCAAATTCTATATCGATTGGATCTCCACTCTAAATCAAGGAAATGAGAGAAAATATCATCTGTAAAATGTAAGGTCACATAAAAAAATCCACACATGACCTCTATGAGTTGGTAACAATGAAGATAATGTACAGATCCTAATGATACTATCAGTGATTGTTCCTCATCTACCTGATGATGGTCAGGGATGGTGTGACCTTCCTGTGTGGAATCCCGGGAATACAGAGGACGGGGACATCTCTCTGGTGGGTTCCCATGACTGGATCCATCTGTAGGAAACACACACACTGACTGAATCCATTGTTTCTATGTATAAAGGTAAAAATATGTGACCGTGCTAGAAAGAAGTGGAGCAGCTATACACAAAGGTAACCGAGATAAAACAGTTCAGTAGTGGTGCAGCGCTAGATAATAATGATAAGAATATACTCATAAAAACTAACAGGTAAAGAGGGTACTAGGTAAAATTCATAAATGAATAAATAAATGATAAAAAGTTCAAAGGTGACTGTAGTGCTCTTAGAGTGCCTGCTTCCCTAGTAAGCCGGTGCTTGTGCAAATAGTTGTGAAAAAATGCGCACTCACCAGACGCGCAATTTAACTGTGCATGTTAACATATAACCAGATGTTCTCAGGATAGGCCAGGTGATGGGGTAACTGGCTCCTCTTTACGCATTTTGTACGCACGTCTTCAGAGGGCATCCCGCACAAAACGCCTAAGAAGGAGCCAGTTATGCTGTGACGTCACGCCACCGGAGCCTCATTTAACTCCATTGGCCATCTTTGATTGTGGACTGTTAGTCCTGACATCTCATCTCACTTTATGATATATCTGATGCATCGGTTTTTACTTTCATCCCTTCATAAATGAATTAATCTATATGTACCATACTACATGTCCTTGTTTTGACTCCCTGGTGGAGTATTAATTTTCAGACACCCAGTTAAAGACACAGATCCATCCCAGTACCCAGAGAGGGAATCTCCTGCATATCCAGGAAGCAGCACCCACTCAACCCTTAAGGGGATCTCTGGCTGTCTTGGATCATCACTAAAGCATCAGGATCTTTTGACACACTACCTACCCTTCAGAGGGAAGTCACCCCATCACCTGGCCTATCCTGAGGACATCTAGATATATGTTTATATGCGCATTTAAATTGTGCATCTGGTGAGTGCGCATTTTTTTCACAACTATTTGCACAAGCACTGGCTTACCAGGGAAGCAGGCACTCTAAGAGAACTGCAGTCATCTTTGAACTTTTTATCATTTTTTTATTGTTCATTTATGAACTTTACCTAGTACCCTCTTGACTAGATGTTTTTTTATGAGTATATTGTTTCTGTATGTTGATCAGATGATGGGGATCTAGGTGGATCCTCCATACTGCTCTCTCCTTTACAATAAAGTCTCCTCTTACCTGGTGATGTGAGGGGCGGCTGATTGTCCATCATGACGTCCTTGTAGAGATCCATGTGTCCTAAATTCTCCCACTCCTCCATGCAGAAATAGACAGTGACACCCTGACACCTTATAGGAACCTGACACACACAATGATACAGTCACCATCCAGACACATCCCTTGTCTGTTACTGGAGAATGTCCCAGAATTCCCGGCACCGCTCACCTCTCCTGTCAGCAGCTCCATCATCTTCTTGGTGACTTCTAGAATCTTCTGCATGTTGTGTCTCTCAGGGTTTAGGGAGTCACATGGAGGCACTGTGATGGTCATATGATCACCTGACTTCAGAAGAGGAAATCTCTGTATTGAGGAACCAATAGGAATATCATGTTAGACTCCCAGAATCCTCCTCACCTCTCCGGTCAAGTCTGTGTTTTATTAATAGCGATAAGAGTGACGTCATGTGACCTCCCAGAATCCTCCTCACCTCTCCGGTCAGGTCCGTGTTTTATTAATAGAGATGAGAGTGATGTCATGTGACCTCCCAGAATCCTCCTCACCTCTCCGGTCAGGTCTGTGTTTTATTAATAGAGATGAGAGTGATGTCATGTGACCTCCCAGAATCCTCACCTCTCCGGTCAGCAGGTAGATGATCTCCAGGGTGAGGTTTAGTATCTTCTCAGTCATGTGACTCTGGTCCTCCATCCTCATTGGTGGGGTCATGTGGTTTTCTCTGTAGATGGATAGCAGAGAATTATCTGGACTGTATTGGTTGTATAATATCAGGATGGGGATATAAGGGGGTAATAGACGGGCTGCTCTCAGTGGGAGATGGAACATGTAGATCAGGTTACTTAGTGTTTGTTGTGTTTCCTGCAAGCCTGTAGAAGCCCCCATAATATTTTTTTAAACCACTTGCCTACCAGGCACTTTCACCCCCTTCCTGCCCAGGCCAGTTTTCAGTACTGTGGCACTTTGAATGACAATTGCGCGGTCATGCAACACTGTACCCATATAAAATTTTTGTCATGTTTTGAGACAGATAGAGCTTTCTTTTGGTGGTATTTAATCACCTCTGGGTTTTTTTTTATTTTTTGCTAAACAAATCAAAAACAACTGAAAATGTTGAAAAAATAAGTTTTTCTCTCAGCTTCTGCTATAAAATGTTGTAAATAAGTAATTTTTCTCCTTCACTGATGTGCGCTAATGAGGCTGCAATGATGGGCACTGATAGGCTGAACTGATGGGCACTGATAGGTGGCACTGTTAAGCATTGACAGGCATCACTGGTGCGCACTGAAAGGCAGCACTTGTATATGTCACTGATAGGCGGCACTGACTTGAACTGTTAGGTGGCATTGATGGGCACTGATAGGTGGCACTGACAGGCGGCTCTAATAGTTGGCACTGAAAGGCAGCTCAGATTGGCACTGATATGTGGCGTTGATGGGCACTGACAGGTGGCATTGGTGGGGCTACACTGATCATCAGTGACCTGATGATCAGTGTAGATGTCCCCTCTGAGGATTGCCAATTACCGGCTCTCCTCTCCTCACGAGCAGTCAATGTGACCGGCATTTCCTTATTTACATGCAATCATCTGTGATTGGACACAGCTGATCACATGACGGTCATCGGCTCTTTCCACTGATCAGTGATCTGCTGTGTCCCAGCACTGCGGTTAGAGTGGAAGGACATCATATGACATCCTCCAGAATGAGAGAACCTCCACCTGTCCGTCATTTCCTGATATGGAGGGCAGGAGACGGTTAATAGAAGAGAAAAGGCTCATCTCTTGTCCTTTGACTGGAGACAGATATGTTTGTATGAAACACCAACAGGCTAAATACAGAGTCAGAAGCTGCAGACATCACAGGGGGTCCCTATACCCGGTGGGGGGTCTGAGAGCAGCCATGATGTCAGTACATTGGAGCTGGTGATAGTGAAAGGTATTGAGGAGCCAAATGTACCCGGTTCAGTCTAGTCTGTAAATAGAGCGATCTGGGATTCTTTTATCCATACTGGACCCTTGTCCAAGATGAGGAAAAAAAAAAAAACAAGATTGTGTGGGGCTGTTCCTAAAATCCATAGCAGACCCTTATCCTGGATGGGAGACTGGTATAGATATAAATGGGGAAAGCCCACACAATAAGGAAGGCTGGGGGTCCTCCCCAGATCATGCACCCCCTCCCTTAAACCATGCCAGCCATGTGCCCTCAACATGGGGAGTATATCTTGCAAATGACCTCTTCCCCACAACCCTGACCCAGGGGGGTCTCTTGGTGGTGTACTTATTGGAATCTGGAATCCCCCTTCAAATTAGAGGGCTCTCAGCTACCTCTCCCACATGAATGTGTAAGGGTACGTATACCCTGGGTTACTCATTCAGAAAGAAATATTGTAAATAGTAAAAAAAAAAAAAAAAAAAAAGAGAAGGACGTTATCCACACCACATGACCTTTATTAATAAAAAAAAAAAAAGATTTCCCCAATGTAAAATGTCACGGATAAGGCACGCTCATGGTGACTAACCAAAGCATGGTCCATGACTGGGGTAAAGAGGGAGTGAGGGGGACTTACTTTGAGCATATAAGCCTGATGGTGATACACTTTCACAGCCCGCACTGCCTCTGGCCACCACTAGAGGGAGTATCCTCTCCAATCTAGCTGGCTGATCACACACAGACAGATATGAATCTTACATACAATCTGGTGCACTCTAAGGGTGGGGGAGCAGTCTAACAATTAGCACACTCCTCTAGGATTCCTCCAGCTATCCTACAAGATAGAACCCCGGTGTTAATCACTGTTCCTACTGTATACACACCCCCACACCAGACAACTGTCAGGGCTCCGGGAATGACCAGAGGTGTGTGGACCAACACAGGGGAACACAGACTTCAGGTATAGCGTGTAAACAAGATAATTTATTAAGGACAACACAAACATAAACGCAGTGCAACAAACCAAACCCAAAACTAACACAAATACATACAACAAGGTGAAACAAACCCAAACCTAAACTGATATATATATGTATATATATATATATGGAGAACGTAGTCAGGCGGGCCGGGTCGGTAGCTAACGGGCAAACAGGGTACCAGGAGCAAGCGGAAGAGTGGTCAGGAATAGCCGAGGTCAGGACAGGCGGAGTTCGTTCAGAGTCAGGTTCAGAGTCAGGATCAAAGCAGGATCAGACAGGATGCAGGTACAGGGGCTCATGGGAAACATACACCATGGCACTGATCACAGGCCTGGTCCTGCTTAAATACACCTCCTGCAATCAGCCTCAGGTGATGGCCTGATTGCAGGAGTGAGATTCTGGCTGCTGGGAGCACCCGCTGGCCAGCCTTGGTACTGCAGCCCACAAGGCAGGTGAGTCCCATCACCATTGGCGAGTCCATTCCTGACAACAACACACAGTAGCTTGCCATGACCCAACAGTTTGTCCACAGACTGGTCTGCTGGGCCACCACACACACACACACACACACACACACACACACACACACACACACACACACAGATCTCTGTCTGGCAGATCTGCTACTTTACAATCTGCA
This sequence comes from Staurois parvus, assembly GCF_062004578.1. Classification (NCBI taxonomy): domain Eukaryota; kingdom Metazoa; phylum Chordata; class Amphibia; order Anura; family Ranidae; genus Staurois; species Staurois parvus. The sequence continues at coordinate 1,341,792 of NW_028318018.1, forward strand.
TTCAATCTGCCAACACACACAGTACAATTGCATACAGATTGGCAATGAACTTAGACCAAGCACATAGACACTACAATACAGATATGAGCCCAAGCTTAGTACACAGAAGTCACTTATTAACTGTATGACTTAATATCCTGAAAATGGGCAGGGCATAAAATATGTACAAAGAAAAAAAGAGTTACCAAGAATACAAAAATACACACAGTTGGCTATTCACTATAAACTAAAAGAGAATAAAAACAGAAATAAAACTTTTGCCAAGATTTATCCTGAGACTGGAGCAAGTCAATGAAAGTCCGCGATTCGCCAGCCAAATAGAACCGGCTCCGTACGAATCACACTGTCTGTATCTCAGGGTACTCAATTTATTGAAAAAACGGATGGTGGGTGGGACTTTAACCCTTGGCCAATCAACCCTCAGGAGTGTTCCTGTACCAGCCCACAGGACGTTCTGTGTTTTGAAGTGCCCAATCTTGAATGGACCAGGAACAGTTCGGATCACTGAGTCAGGGATAGAATTTCCAACACCAGCGCATCAGTCCAATTGCGACAGTACCAATCACTGTTCAGCTCAATCAGGCACCATATAACCATTTTTTTGTGTTTCTCTGGGATTCTACAGAGGCTACAAATACAGGTTTACATGTAGATGGAGCCTACAGTGTGTCCAATCAGAAGGAAGTATTTCCATTTCTGTGCAACTAATATTTTAGCTTTTATGAGAGATGAAACAGATTCCTCTTATCTGTGGATGTAAATCAAAGCTGGCAGACATTTCAGAACCGTCTCCTGGTCCACTGCTGTTTCTAGCCAAAATGGCTAGAGCTCTTCTTTTAGAATTCAAGGTGAGAACTGCTTGTCTACTTAGATAGCAAAGCTCCATTGGCATCCAGGTGACACCGCTAGCCTAGAAGCTACTCTGTCCTTCCAGATGCTGATTGGTGAATATATAGTTATGTTCAAAATAATAGCAGTGTGTTGAAAAAAGTGGATAAAGCTGAAAATCCTTCTAATAGCTTTTATTTCCATCCACACAAATGCATTGGGAACACGACACATTCTATTCCAAATCACAACATGAAGAAAAATACATCAAATTTGTGTTGTTCCTCTAAAAAAAAATAAGAAAAGTGAATATTAGACAGTTCAAAAAAAAAAAAAAAAAAAAAAAATTGCAGTGTTTGTATTCTTCTTTCCAAACTCCAACATTCACTATATAAACTGAGAAATGTTTGAAGATTTTGCTTTCCTTTGAATGACTTCATGAATATTTGGTTGTAGTCGCACTGTGTCTGAGAACTGCTGTACATCTGTGTTGCATGGAGTCCCCCAACTTCTGGCCCCTGTGATCAGGTATTCCAGCCCAGGATGATTGGACCACATTCCACAGTTCTTCTCTATTTCTTGGTTTGGCCTCAGAAACGGCATTTTTGATGTCACCCCACAAGTTTTCTATTGGATGAAGATCTGGGGATGGGGCTGGCCACTCCATAACGTCCATCTTGTTGGTCTGGAACCAAGATGTTGCACGTTTACTGGTGTGTTTGGGGTCGTTGTCTTGTTGGAACACCCATTTCAAGGGCATTTCCTCTTCAGCATAAGGCAGCATGTTGCTACAATAAAGTGCTATAAGTTTTATGACACATACTGATCCCTGGTCTGTTTATGAGGTCTGTGGGAAGTGGCTGGAAAGGCTGAAGGAATACCAAAAAGGTGGAAGGAAATACTTAGACCCTTGATACCACTCTGAGGGTAACTATGAACTTCCTTTGGTGGTATGCAGTGGATTGACTCCTGAGGCTGAGGGATATTTTCTCTTTCACGGTTATGGTGGCACATTTATGTCTATGTGCATGATACACGTGTGGCACGGTTGTTTAGATACCCCTTCTCTTTGAGGATATCACACATGTTGAGCTCTTTTTTCTTGAGGTATATGAAGATCTGGTTTTGAAGTATATCACAAAGAATTTTGGAAGATATGAAGAATTAAGATATCACAGATAAAGATTTTGGAATAATTTGGGACTTTATTTGGACTTTTTTTGTTGTTTGTTTGAGTTTTATTTATAGATTTTTTTGGGATAGGTTTTGTTTTTGTTTTTGTTTTGTATTTCTTTGGGGTTTGGAATTTTATTTACACACTACACTATATTTGATTAGAGGGTAATCAAGTTTACTATATTTCTGTTGTTATTTGTACTTCAGGGGAAGGATTGTGTCAGTAACTTGGTGGGGATTCTATTCTGGGAAAGGATAGTGCTATCTCTTTGAATACATAAGGCAGCATGACCTCTTCCAGTATTCTGATGTATTCAAACTGATCCATGATCCCTGGTATGCGATAAATAGGCCCAACACCGTAGTATGAGAAACATCCCCATATCATGATGCTTGCACCACCATGCTTCACGGTCTTCACAGTGTACTGTGGCTTGAATTCAGTGTTTGGGGTCGTCTGACAAACTGTCTCTGGTCACTAGACCCAAAAAGAACAATCTTACTTTCATCAGTCCACAAAATGTTGCGCCATTTCTCTTTAGGCCAGTCAATGTGCTCTTTGGCAGATTGTAACCTCTTCAGCACACGTCTTTTTCCCAACAGTGGGACTTTGCAGGGACTTCTTGCAGATAGCTTGGCTTCACATTGGCGTCTTCTAATTGTAACAGTCCTCACAGGGAACGTCACACCTTCTTTCATCTTCCTGGAGCTGATTGTTGGCTGAGTCCTCACAGCGAACGTCACACCTTCTTTCATCTTCCTGGAGCTGATTGTTGGCTGAGTCCGCCCCTTTTTGGCTCTTCTTCTATCCATTCCAATGGTAGTTTTCGCTTTCTTCCACGTCTTTCAGGTTTTGGTTGCCATTTTAAAGCATTTGCGATCATTTTAGCTGAGCAGCCGATCATTTTCTGCACTTCTTTATATGTTTTCCCCTCTCCAATCAACTTTTTAATCAAGGTACGCTGTACTTCTGAACAATGTCTGGAACCACCCATTTTCCTCAGAATTTCAGAGAGAAATGCACTGTAACCAGCATGTCCAACATTTGCTGCCTTCCTTCCTTAAATAAGGGCAATAATTGCCACCTGTTTATCAAAGAATGAATGACCTCACTAATAGAACTCCACACTGTGATTATTTTGAACACGCCCCTTTCAATGAGTGATTCAATGACACAGAATCAGCAGCATGCATGTCATGACTGTCGGGTCTGTTGGATTTCTATTACTCTACTACACCTGCTAGGAAATTATTTGCCATGTAGAAATATCATTTCCACCAAAAACAGGGATTGATCCGGTTAGTGATGTCTGACTGCTATTATTTTGAACATAACTGTATATCTGTGACTGAATACTGAACACTTATCTGTAATAACATGGAATGAGACAAGATTGACAATTACATATTTCTACTGATCACCTCACATCTCACCTACTGTTACAATGATTCTGCTCTTACATTTACGTTACAGTAAATCCCTCGTCAATCATCCAACAATGCAGATATACATTATTAACCAGTTGCCTTCCGGCCAATAGCACAAAGGCAGCCTGGTGAGCAGCTCATCCCTCCGGGTGGACGCCATATGGCATCCTTTCAGACATGCGCAGTTTGCCTGGCCACAAAGCCGTGCAGCGTGATCTGTCATCAGCCATGTACCTCAGACATGGCTGATGACAGATCTGTATACCGGACCCGTTGCCAGTACCATGTGACCTGCTGTGACCAATCACAGCAGGTCACATGACAGTTTTATACAATGGATGGCTTCCTTTCATACCATCCATTGTAAACAAGTGTGTCTAGCTGTGAATGGTCACAGCGATCACATGCACAAACTGGGCCAATCACAGCCCAACTGTGTCATGTGATTAGCTGTGGCCAAATCACAGTTAAGCATAAAAAAAACCTGAATGAATCAATTTTATTGAGGTAAATGCTTGCTTATAGCAAAAGAAGTTCTTTGCTATAAGAAAATTGTGTAAAAAAAAAAAAAATATTGACCACTTCCCCAAAGTAGTACAATATTACTATGGTAACATTATACTAGTTTGCTCATAGTGAAATATGAAAAAACATCTTAAAAATCTTAAAAATAGAGAAAAAAATTTAATAAAAATTTTTTTCATACGGTTACCAGTCAGTATCCCTGATCACCGCCATGCCAGTTATATGATGACACTGTACTGCACTGGTGACAATATGTAAAAAAAATATAGTGAAAATCATTTTTTTATTCCTTCATTTCCGAAAATTATGACAAAAAAATTACAACTTCAAAAAACTTGCCATGCCACTTATGAAATACGTTGGGACTGTCTACTTTGAAAAAAGGGGTAATTTGGGGGATGTCTGTACCGTCCAGACATTTGGGGGGATGTCTGTACCGTCCAGACATTTGGGGGGATGTCTGTACCGTCCAGACATTTGGGGGGATGTCTGTACCGTCCAGACATTTGGGGGGATATCTGTACCGTCCAGACATTTGGGGGATATCTGTACCGTCCTGACATTTGGGGGGATATCTGTACCGTCCTGACATTTGGGGGGATATCTGTACCGTCCTGACATTTGGGGGGATATCTGTACCGTCCTGACATTTGGGGGGATATCTGTACCGTCCTGACATTTGGGGGGATATCTGTACCGTCCTGACATTTGGGGGGATATCTGTACCGTCCTGACATTTGGGGGGATATCTGTCCCGTCCTGACATTTGGGGGGATATCTGTCCCGTCCTGACATTTGGGGGGATATCTGTCCCGTCCTGACATTTGGGGGGATATCTGTACCGTCCTGACATTTGGGGGGATATCTGTCCCGTCCTGACATTTGGGGGGATATCTGTCCCGTCCTGACATTTGGGGGGATATCTGTCCCGTCCTGACATTTGGGGGGATATCTGTCCCGTCCTGACATTTGGGGGGATATCTGTCCCGTCCTGACATTTGGGGGATATCTGTACCGTCCTGACATTTGGGGGATATCTGTACTGTTCTCACATTCTTGGATCTCAAGAAATTAGATTGGCTGTCAGTACTTCATGATTGATCAATATTCATATATATACCATAGTTTGTGAACTCTCTAACTTCATTACAGACTAAATAATACATCCTAATTTGGGTTATTTTCACCAAAGACATGTAGCAGAACACATCTCGGCCTAAATTTATGAAGAACAATTATTTATTTGCAAAACTTTTATAACAGAAACAAAGAAAAACGTGTTTTTTTTCAAAATGTTTGGTCTTTTGTTAATTTAGCAAAAAATAAAAACCCCAGCAGTGATTAAATACCACCAAAAGAAAGCTCTAGCTGTGTGAAGAAAACGATAAAATTTTAGATTGTGTACAATGTTGTATGACCGCGCAATTGTCATTCAAAGTGTGAGAGCGCTGAAACCCAAAAAATTGGCCTGGGCAGGAAGGGGGTAAAAGTGCCCAGTATGGAAGCGGATAATAATGAACAATGCCCAATGAAAAAACACATGCTGACCACCAACATGATCCATTTCCAGTGACTACTCACCATGATTGATAACTCACAGTGACTAAGGATGGACATGACAGGGGTTACTGGGTGTAAATAGAAAATAACATCTTATCACCTCCTCTGCTGCCACTTCCACCAATGCCTTCTCTCTACTTCCTACCACATGGAACTTCCTCTCTATATATGTCTGTACCTGACATCACTTCCTGTCTTCCATAGAGACTTCCATTTTGGGTATAAGTGAGATCACCACCTTGTGGAGCTCAGAGGAAATGCAATGTGAGCGATCCCTGCTGAACCAGCTGAATTTCCATGGATCTATGGTCACCTTCAATGACTTCCTCCCCTCCCCCTCATCTCCTTCATGATGGAAGTCATGCTGAGATCATCTCCATTGGCTGAGCAATATTCTCATTTGTCTCTCAGCTCCTTCTTGCTATTCCTCGTCCTGCCTGTTGTTTCCTTGGATTGATTTTCTGTGTAGTGACCCCGGCTTGGTCTCTTGGATGCGCTCGTCTGTTGCTTGCCCTGACCTTTCTCCTGATTCCTGGATCTCCTCCTCATCTTTCCTCCATATCCTCGTACACAGCTTTTCTCCACACCTGCAGTGACCCTGGGGGGAGGAGACTTGGCACCAGCATGACGCCAAGTCCTGGTTTGGGGGAACCAATCAGCTCCTGTCTAGTAATCCTCTTTGTCTTTGTATTTTAGTCCATGGCCGGGAGATGAGGAAAACCTCCGAGGATTGTCTCACTTTGTCTCCAGACTGGAAAGTAGAAGTTGAGGACATCACACAGTATAGTCCAGGAGAAAACCCAGCTCACTCTAATGTTCATCCGGCACCACCCAGTGTAGATGGACCATCGGATTCCTCGTATCCTGAGGAACCTCAGACTGTGCGGGACCGGGCTGTCTTTTCAACAGGGAAGAGCTTCTCCTGTACTGAATGCGTAAAATGTTTCCATTCTAAATCCCTTCTTAATAGGCATAAAAGATGTCACATGGGTAGAAGCCATATTCCTGTCCTGAGTGTGGGAAATGTTTTACACAACAATCAGTTCTTGTCACACATCAATGATCTCACACAGGGGAGAAGCCACATTCCTGTCCTGAGTGTGGGAAATGTTTTTCAGTGAAATTCAATTTTTACATACATCAGAGATCTCACACGGGGAGAAGCCGTATTCTTGTTCTGAGTGCGGGAAATGTTTTTTACAGATGTCCAATCTTTACACACATCAGAGATCTCACATGGGAGAGAAGCCATATTCTTGTCCTGAGTGCGGGAAATGTTTTTCAGTGAAGTCCCGTCTTCACTCACATCAGAGATCTCATACAGGGGAGAAGCTGTATTCATGTCCTGAGTGCAAGAAATGTTTTTCAGTGAAGTCCCAACTTAACCCACATCAGAGATTGCACACGGGGGAAAAGCCATATTCCTGTCCTGAGTGAGGGAATTGTTCCTCTCTGAAGTCCTGTCTTCCTGTACATCAGGGGTCCCACACAACCCTGGAGGTGTATTAGTGCCTTGAGTGCGGGAAATGTCTTCTAGATGAATGTTGCTGGACATCCCAGCTCTCATGTGGGGAAGAAGCACACCCTGATATACACCTCAGATATACTCCATGGCTGATCTTCATCATGGAAGAAACAGTTCATAAGGAGATCAGAGGTCCCCAAAGACATGGATGAAGTGTGGGGCTGGGTCTGCCATTGATAGCAGAAGAATAAAAATGGAGTCCTGCCCTAGATCACTGGGCTGACTTCTCATTGGGGTGCAGCCTATATGTTAGAGATGGTTTGCACCTAAATGGAAAGGGGTCTGCTGTGCTAGGGGAGGGGTTTATGGGAAGGCTGGAGGTGTATATAAACTAGGATGGAGGGGGGAGGGAGAATTCAATTATAATGGGGTAGACAGATCAGACAGGGGTCAGTACTTATTGGGGGGTGGAATGGGGAAAGATTGGGGGAGGGCTATGACAGATGATAAGAAGTTTCCTATGTTAAAAACAACCAGTGAAATTGGTACCATTTGTATGAAAATAAAAAATACACAAAATTTGTGTGAACAAGGTGTCAGTGAATGAACAAGGTGTCAGTGAATGGACATGGTGTCAGTGAATGGACATGGTGTCAGTGAATGAACAAGGTGTCAGTGAATGAAAGTGTTTGTTCCCCAATGCCAGAAGTGTGCCCAGCACAATAGGTGAGTTGGAAGGTTTGGTGCATGAAGAGAACTAGGATTGAATTGGTATTGCTGAATCTTGGCTTCATTCCTCACATGACTGGGCCATTCATATTCCTGGCTAGGTTCTCTTTCAGAGAGACGGGGGAATAGGAAAGGGGGTGGTGTCTGTCTCTATGTGAGAAGTGATCTCAGAGCGAGTGTGAAAGAGGACCTAGATGATGGAGAGTGTGATGAGACTGAAGTATTATGGGTGGAACTGCACATGGGGGGGCGGTACTACAAAGGTAATCATTGGAGTTTGTTATAGGCCTCCCAGTGTTAATGAGGAGGTGGAGACTCAGCTCCTCCCACAGATGGAAAGGGCTGGGACAGTGATAATGGGGATGGTAACTACCTGGAAATTGACTGGAGTAATGGTACTGCAGGGACTATAAAGGGCAAAAATATTTAAATCTACTACAGGACAATTTTATGGTGCAGTTCATAGAGGCCCCAACTAGGAATAATGCTCTGCTGGACCTGGTCATCTCCAACCATGCAGATCTTATTACGAATGTCCATATAAAAGAACATCTGGGTAGCAGTGACCATAACATGATTTCATTTATTGTTAGTTGTAAACAGCGAGCATATACAGGAAAAATAAAATCGCTCAACTTTAAGAGAGTTAATTTTCCAAGGCTGAGAGGTGCTCTCCAAGACTTAGACTGGGAGGGAATATTGGCATCAATGAACACAACACAGAAATGGGAGTTCTTCAAAAAGACTGTATGTGACCACACTGCAAAATATATTCCCATGGGCAACAAGTATAAAAGGCTAAAAATCAAACCTATGTGGCTTACGGCCAAAGTTACAAAAGCGATAGATAACACTGTTCAACAAATTTTTATTTTTTGCCAGTTTTGGAAACAAAAGGATCCATTTCTTAATGAATTTCACATTCTGAGTTCAAATATAACAATGAAATTTGTCAATTGGCTCTAGTTTTTCTGTAAACGGAAAGTTTTCTACTATAGGCGTAATGACTACATAATGCACAATAATTATATAGATAGATGTCTTTCCACAAATATAAAGCAAGTGATATTGACTACATAACAAAGCCTAAATGGCATAATATATTGCATAGGATTACCAAGACAAATTATAGCCATAAGCTAAGTTGAATCATTTTAATACTTCGGATTCTCACTAGTTTTGTCTTCAGTTTGTGTCGGTTTTGCTTCTCTTGGCTTTTCTCTTGTATTTGAGGAAAGGGCTATCTCTTACAACTGTCCAGCAATAGTCAGCAAGCATTGATGGGCTCCATTTACCTTGATATCTTCTTTCCATAGCTGCAATGTCTTGATGGAAGCGCTCTCCGTGTTCATCACTCACTGCTCCACAGTTTGGTGGGAAAAAATCCAGATGCGAATGTAGAAAATGAATTTTTAGAGACATGTTGCAACCCAGATTTCTGTAAGTCTGGATGAGTTTTTCTACCACTTTCTTGTAGTCTGGTGTTTTATTGTTTCCAAGAAAATTTGATGTCATGGATACAAATGCTGTCCAGGCAGCCTTTTCCTTTCCACGCAACATAGAAAGAAACTCATCATCATGAATAAGTTTACGAATCTGTGGCCCAACAAAGACTCCTTCATTTATTTTTGCAGCACTAAGTGCTGGAAATTTGCTAATCAGGTACTTGAAACCTGCTTTATTCTTGTCCATTGCCTTAACAAAGTTATTCATTAATCCCAACTTGATGTGTAATGGAGGTAATAAGATCTTATTGCTGTCTACAAGTGCTGGATAGTTAACATTTTTTCTCCAGGCTGCAATGACTGGCGTAATGGCCAGTCTCTTTTGGCATAGTGCATTTCTCTCGCACGACTGTCCCACTCACAGAGGAAGCAGCAGTACTTAGTATATCCACCTTGAAGTCCAAGTAGGATAGCAATCACCTTCAGGTCACCACAAATCGACCATTGATGTTCATTATAGTTGATGCACCTTAAAAGCTCTTTCAAGTTTCACCGCAGATATAGCAGAAATTATCTGCTTTATTCACACAAGTTGGAGGCATTACTGAGTAGCCTATATAAGCATAAAACAAAATGTAAAGACGAACTACAATCAGCTACAGATACTGCAGCTTTTATGCAGTGAAGTGATGCAATTAAAGGCTAATATTGCATCATCTCAGTATACATGCAATTTTCTATTGGTCACCAGTAGAGATGAGCGAAGAAATGAAAAATTCGATTCGACTGATTCGGCGAATTCGTGGACAATATTCGATTCGAGTCGAATAAATTCGCTGTGAATTTAACTTAAAAAAGGGTGTTTCTAGGCTTCAGAGAGACTTAATATTAGTGCAGAACACTGTACCTTTAATTTAAATGCCCTTGGAGTCTGCTGGGGAAGAGAAATAATACTGTCAGTCAGTATGACATGCAGATGAGTGCCGTCGATCTTAGAATCACCGCACACTTCACTCATTTGGGCAGTCACGGGGCCAAAACCAGAGTGTGGAGCCACAGTGTGGCGGTGGAGGCAGCAGCAATGGGAGGCCATACAGCACCCTATGACAAAAATGGAAACCACCAGCAGTGTGAGGAGACCTGAAAGTGGCACATGGCAGAGTGTGGCGATAGAGACAGCAGCAATGGGAGGCCGTACAGGGACCCATGACACACTCTGGACCTGGCAGCAGCATGAGGAGGCGGTACAGGGGCCCATGACAGATTACGGGCCTGGCAGCAGCATGAGGAGTCGGTACAGGGGCCCATGGCAGATTACGGGCCTGGCAGCAGCAATGGGAGGCCGTACAGGGACCCATGACACACTCTGGACCTGGCAGCAGCATGGGGAGGCGGTACAGGGGCCCATGACAGATTACGGGCCTGGCAGCAGCATGAGGAGTCGGTACGGGGGCCCATGACACACTCTGGACCTGGCAGCAGCATGAGGAGGCGGTACAGGGGCGCATGACAGATTACGAGCCTGGCAGCAGCAACTTGGACAGGAGGACGTTCAGCTTCTGCACCGTCGGGTGCGTGCTCGCAAACTGTTGTCTCTTGGAAACGGATTCCAAGAAAGACTGCTGACGGAATCCGTGAAGAGGAGTAGCAGGAGAAGGAGCATCTGAACGAGCGGAATATGCCAACAAGCGACAACAGTGGCCCATGACAGATTACGGGCCTGGCAGCAGCATGAGGAGTCGGTACGGGGGCCCATGGCAGATTACGGGCCTGGCAGCAGCTATGGGAGGCCCGTAATCTGCCAGCACCCTATGACAAAAAATGGAACCCACCAGCAGTGTGAGGAGACCTGAAAGTGGCACATGGCAGAGTGTGGCGATGGAGACAGCAGCAATGGGAGGCCGTACAGGGACCCATGAGAGACTCTGGACCTGGCAGCAGCATGAGGAGGCGGTATAGGGGCCCATGGCAGATTAGGGGCCTGGCAGCAGCTATGGGAGGCCCGTAATCTGCCAGCACCCTATGACAAAAAATGGAACACACCAGCAGTGTGAGGAGACCTGAAAGTGGCACATGGCAGAGTGTGGCGATGGAGGCAGCAGCAATGGGAGGCCGTACAGGGACCCATGAGAGACTCTGGACTTGGCAGCAGCATGAGGAGGCGGTATAGGGGCCCATGGCAGATTAGGGGCCTGGCAGCAGCTATGGGAGGCCCGTAATCTGCCAGCACCCTATGACAAAAAATGGAACACACCAGCAGTGTGAGGAGACCTGAAAGTGGCACATGTTTGGGGCATGATTCATGGCGGATTTAGTCAGTTGTGTCAGGAACTGGTGGTTTGAAATCCAGACTAATCCACGCCTGATTCATTTTCACAAACGTGAGTCTCTCCACACTTTGGGTGGACAGTCGTGTCCTCCGCGGAGTTGCAATACCTCCTGCCGCACTAAACACGCGCTCCGATGCCACGCTACTGGCCGGGCATGACAGCCTTTCAAGGGCAAATTCAGCTAGTTGGGGCCAAAGGTCAAGTTTCGTTGCCCAGTAGTCAAGGGGATTGTCTACCTCGGTTGGCAGGGTGCTGTCCAAGTAGGCCTAAGCCTGTTGTTTGAGGTCCTGCTCCAGGTCCACCTGATGCTGCTGCTGCTGCTGCGGCTGGTTAGTAGTTTCCTCACTGCGCTGGTGAAGAAAGCTACTCATCATCGACTGCAGACTGAGGCAGCCGCTGCTGGTGGAGCTGCCACTGCTCCTACCACCCCACCCCTCCCCTGCTGCCATGGCAGCGGAACACGAGCGCACAGGGCCCACAGTGTCTGAGGATGGACGTTGGCGCAGACAGGCAGAGACCAGCTGACTACATAGGTGTTTTTTATAGTACGTTATTTTGGCCTCCCTCTCAGCAGGTGTGAAAAAGGCCACCATTTTTGAACGGTAGCGAGGGTCCAACAAGGTGGACAGCCAAAAGTCATCCCTCTGTCTGATGGTTATTATTCGGCTGTCGCTACGCAAGCAACCGAGCATGCTATGGGCCATTTGTGCCAAGGAATGCGAGGGACTCCCTGCCTCCATCTCCACAGCATACTGCCACGGTGCGTCTAGGTCCTCTGTCTCCTCTTCCTCCTCCTCTACCAGATGCTCCTGCTCCTCCACTCCTGTCCGCTGAGTGGAAAAACCACCCATTTCACTCAATAATTCCTGAGCACCAATGTCCTCCTCTACCTCCTCCTCTTCTTCCAGTCCTGCCCCCACAGGGGCCATGTGGCGTTGAGATCTGTGCGCCACGTCTACCGCACCCTGACCAGCCATTGTTAACAGCATTTGTTCCAGGACGTGCAACAGAGGAATGACGTCGTTCATCCCATAGTCCTGCCGACTCACGAATAGCGTGGCCTCCTCAAAGGGCCTGAGCAAGCGCAGGTGTCACGCATGAGCTGCCAATGGCTGACATCTAAGTTACACAGGGAGTACCTTTATCTGCTTTTAACATCAGGAAATCTGTGATGGCCTTTTGCTGTTCGTAAAGGCGGTCTAACATATGTAGGGTTGAATTCCACCTTGTTGCAACGTCACAGCATGAGGAGTCGGTATAGGGGCCCATGGCAGATTAGGGGCCTGGCAGCAGTTATGGGAGGCCCATAATCTGCCAGCACCCTATGACAAAAAATGGAACACACCAGCAGTGTGAGGAGACCTGAAAGTGGCACATGGCAGAGTGTGGCGATGGAGACAGCAGCAATGGGAGGCCGTACAGGGACCCATGAGAGACTCTGGACCTGGCAGCAGCATGAGGAGGCGGTATATAGGGGCCTACGGCAGATTAGGGGCCTGGCAGCAGCTATAGGAGGCCCGTAATCTGCCAGCACCCTATGTCAAAAAATTCAACACACCAGCAGTGTGTGAGGAGACCTGAAAGTGGCACATGGCAGAGTGTGGCGATGGAGACAGCAGCAATGGGAGGCCGTACAGGGACCCATGACAGACTCTGGACTTGGCAGCAGCATGAGGAGGCGGTATATAGGGGCTTATGGCAGATTAGGGGCCTGGCAGCAGCTATAGGAGGCCCGTAATCTGCCAGCACCCTATGTCAAAAAATTCAACACACCAGCAGTGTGAGGAGACCTGAAAGTGGCACATGGCAGAGTGTGGCGATGGAGACAGCAGCAATGGGAGGCCGTACAGGGACCCATGACAGACTCTGAACTTGGCAGCAGCATGAGGAGGCGGTATATAGGGGCCCATGGCAGATTAGGGGCCTGGCAGCAGCTATAGGAGGCCCGTAATCTGCCAGCACCCTATGTCAAAAAATTCAACACACCAGCAGTGTGAGGAGACCTGAAAGTGGCACATGGCAGAGTGTGGCGATGGAGACAGCAGCAATGGGAGGCCGTACAGGGACCCATGACAGACTCTGGACTTGGCAGCAGCATGAGGAGGCGGTATATAGGGGCCCATGGCAGATTAGGGGCCTGGCAGCAGCTATGTGAGGCCCGTTATCTTGCAGCACCCTATGTCAAAAAATTTAACACACCAGCAGTGTGAAGAGACCTGAAAGTGGCACATGGCAGCAGAGTGTGGCGATGGAGACAGCAGCAATGGGAGGCCGTACAGGGACCCATGAGAGACTCTGGACCTGGCAGCAGCAGGAGGAGGTGGTATATAGGGGCCCATGGCAGATTAGGGGCCTGGCAGCAGCTATGTGAGGCCCGTAATCTGCCTGCACCCTATGTCAAAAAATTTAACACACCAGCAGTGTGAAGAGACCTGAAAGTGGCACATGGCAGCAGAGTGTGGCGATGGAGACAGCAGCAATGGGAGGCCGTACAGGGACCATGACAGACTCTGGACTTGGCAGCAGCATGAGGAGGCGGTATATAGGGGCCCATGGCAGATTAGGGGCCTGGCAGCAGCTATGTGAGGCCCGTAATCTGCCTGCACCCTATGTCAAAAAATTAAACACACCAGCAGTGTGAAGAGACCTGAAAGTGGCACATGGCATGAGAGACTCTGGACCTGGCAGCAGCAGGAGGAGGCGGTATAGGGGCCCATGGCTGATTAGGGGCCTGGCAGCAGCTATGTGAGGCCCGTTATCTTGCAGCACCCTATGTCAAAAAATTTAACACACCAGCAGTGTGAAGAGACCTGAAAGTGGCACATGGCAGCAGAGTGTGGCGATGGAGACAGCAGCAATGGGAGGCCGTACAGGGACCCATGAGAGACTCTGGACCTGGCAGCAGCAGGAGGAGGTGGTATATAGGGGCCCATGGCAGATTAGGGGCCTGGCAGCAGCTATGTGAGGCCCGTAATCTGCCTGCACCCTATGTCAAAAAATTTAACACACCAGCAGTGTGAAGAGACCTGAAAGTGGCACATGGCAGCAGAGTGTGGCGATGGAGACAGCAGCAATGGGAGGCCGTACAGGGACCATGACAGACTCTGGACTTGGCAGCAGCATGAGGAGGCGGTATATAGGGGCCCATGGCAGATTAGGGGCCTGGCAGCAGCTATGTGAGGCCCGTAATCTGCCTGCACCCTATGTCAAAAAATTTAACACACCAGCAGTGTGAAGAGACCTGAAAGTGGCACATGGCAGCAGAGTGTGGCGATGGAGACAGCAGCAATGGGAGGCCGTACAGGGACCATGACAGACTCTGGACTTGGCAGCAGCATGAGGAGGCGGTATATAGGGGCCTATGGCAGATTAGGGGCCTGGCAGCAGCTATGTGAGGCCCGTAATCTGCCTGCACCCTATGTCAAAAAATTTAACACACCAGCAGTGTGAAGAGACCTGAAAGTGGCACATGGCAGCAGAGTGTGGCGATGGAGACAGCAGCAATGGGAGGCCGTACAGGGACCATGACAGACTCTGGACTTGGCAGCAGCATGAGGAGGCGGTATATAGGGGCCCATGGCAGATTAGGGGCCTGGCAGCAGCTATGTGAGGCCCGTAATCTGCCTGCACCCTATGTCAAAAAATTAAACACACCAGCAGTGTGAAGAGACCTGAAAGTGGCACATGGCAGCAGAGTGTGGCGATGGAGACAGCAGCAATGGGAGGCCGTACAGGGACCATGACAGACTCTGGACTTGGCAGCAGCATGAGGAGGCGGTATATAGGGGCCCATGGCAGATTAGGGGCCTGGCAGCAGCTATGTGAGGCCCGTAATCTGCCTGCACCCTATGTCAAAAAATTTAACACACCAGCAGTGTGAAGAGACCTGAAAGTGGCACATGGCAGCAGAGTGTGGCGATGGAGACAGCAGCAATGGGAGGCCGTACAGGGACCATGACAGACTCTGGACTTGGCAGCAGCATGAGGAGGCGGTATATAGGGGCCCATGGCAGATTAGGGGCCTGGCAGCAGCTATGTGAGGCCCGTAATCTGCCTGCACCCTATGTCAAAAAATTTAACACACCAGCAGTGTGAAGAGACCTGAAAGTGGCACATGGCAGCAGAGTGTGGCGATGGAGACAGCAGCAATGGGAGGCCGTACAGGGACCATGACAGACTCTGGACTTGGCAGCAGCATGAGGAGGCGGTATATAGGGGCCCATGGCAGATTAGGGGCCTGGCAGCAGCTATGTGAGGCCCGTAATCTGCCTGCACCCTATGTCAAAAAATTAAACACACCAGCAGTGTGAAGAGACCTGAAAGTGGCACATGGCATGAGAGACTCTGGACCTGGCAGCAGCAGGAGGAGGCGGTATAGGGGCCCATGGCTGATTAGGGGCCTGGCAGCAGCTATGTGAGGCCCGTTATCTTGCAGCACCCTATGTCAAAAAATTTAACACACCAGCAGTGTGAAGAGACCTGAAAGTGGCACATGGCAGCAGAGTGTGGCGATGGAGACAGCAGCAATGGGAGGCCGTACAGGGACCATGACAGACTCTGGACTTGGCAGCAGCATGAGGAGGCGGTATATAGGGGCCCATGGCAGATTAGGGGCCTGGCAGCAGCTATGTGAGGCCCGTAATCTGCCTGCACCCTATGTCAAAAAATTTAACACACCAGCAGTGTGAAGAGACCTGAAAGTGGCACATGGCAGCAGAGTGTGGCGATGGAGACAGCAGCAATGGGAGGCCGTACAGGGACCATGACAGACTCTGGACTTGGCAGCAGCATGAGGAGGCGGTATATAGGGGCCCATGGCAGATTAGGGGCCTGGCAGCAGCTATGTGAGGCCCGTAATCTGCCTGCACCCTATGTCAAAAAATTTAACACACCAGCAGTGTGAAGAGACCTGAAAGTGGCACATGGCAGCAGAGTGTGGCGATGGAGACAGCAGCAATGGGAGGCCGTACAGGGACCATGACAGACTCTGGACTTGGCAGCAGCATGAGGAGGCGGTATATAGGGGCCCATGGCAGATTAGGGGCCTGGCAGCAGCTATGTGAGGCCCGTAATCTGCCTGCACCCTATGTCAAAAAATTAAACACACCAGCAGTGTGAAGAGACCTGAAAGTGGCACATGGCAGCAGAGTGTGGCGATGGAGACAGCAGCAATGGGAGGCCGTACAGGGACCATGACAGACTCTGGACTTGGCAGCAGCATGAGGAGGCGGTATATAGGGGCCCATGGCAGATTAGGGGCCTGGCAGCAGCTATGTGAGGCCCGTAATCTGCCTGCACCCTATGTCAAAAAATTTAACACACCAGCAGTGTGAAGAGACCTGAAAGTGGCACATGGCAGCAGAGTGTGGCGATGGAGACAGCAGCAATGGGAGGCCGTACAGGGACCATGACAGACTCTGGACTTGGCAGCAGCATGAGGAGGCGGTATATAGGGGCCCATGGCAGATTAGGGGCCTGGCAGCAGCTATGTGAGGCCCGTAATCTGCCTGCACCCTATGTCAAAAAATTTAACACACCAGCAGTGTGAAGAGACCTGAAAGTGGCACATGGCAGCAGAGTGTGGCGATGGAGAAAGCAGCAATGGGAGGCCGTACAGGGACCCATGAGAGACTCTGGACCTGGCAGCAGCATGAGGAGGCGGTATATAGGGGCCTATGGCAGATTAGGGGCCTGGCAGCAGCTATGTGAGGCCCGTAATCTGCCTGCACCCTATGTCAAAAAATTTAACACACCAGCAGTGTGAAGAGACCTGAAAGTGGCACATGGCATGAGAGACTCTGGACCTGGCAGCAGCAGGAGGAGGCGGTATAGGGGCCCATGGCTGATTAGGGGCCTGGCAGCAGCTATGTGAGGCCCGTTATCTTGCAGCACCCTATGTCAAAAAATTTAACACACCAGCAGTGTGAAGAGACCTGAAAGTGGCACATGGCAGCAGAGTGTGGCGATGGAGACAGCAGCAATGGGAGGCCGTACAGGGACCCATGAGAGACTCTGGACCTGGCAGCAGCAGGAGGAGGTGGTATATAGGGGCCCATGGCAGATTAGGGGCCTGGCAGCAGCTATGTGAGGCCCGTAATCTGCCTGCACCCTATGTCAAAAAATTTAACACACCAGCAGTGTGAAGAGACCTGAAAGTGGCACATGGCAGCAGAGTGTGGCGATGGAGACAGCAGCAATGGGAGGCCGTACAGGGACCCATGAGAGACTCTGGACCTGGCAGCAGCAGGAGGAGGTGGTATATAGGGGCCTATGGCAGATTAGGGGCCTGGCAGCAGCTATAGGAGGCCCGTAATCTGCCAGCACCCTATGTCAAAAAATTCAACACACCAGCAGTGTGAGGAGACCTGAAAGTGGCACATGTTTGAGGCATGATTCATGGCGGATTTAGTCAGTTGTGTCAGGAACTGGTGGTTTGAAATCCAGACTAATCCACGCCTGATTCATTTTCACAAACGTGAGTCTCTCCACACTTTGGGTGGACAGTCGTGTCCTCCGCGGAGTTACAATACCTCCTGCCGCACTAAACACGCGCTCCGATGCCACGCTACTGGCCGGGCATGACAGCCTTTCAAGGGCAAATTCAGCTAGTTGGGGCCAAAGGTCAAGTTTCGTTGCCCAGTAGTCAAGGGGATTGTCTACCTCGGTTGGCAGGGTGCTGTCCAAGTAGGCCCAAGCCTGTTGTTTGAGCTCCTGCTCCAGGTCCACCTGATGCTGCTGCTGCTGCTGCGGCTGGTTAGTAGTTTCCTCACTGCGCTGGTGAAGAAAGCTACTCATCATCGACTGCAGACTGAGGCAGCCGCTGCTGGTGGAGCTGCCACTGCTCCTACCACCCCACCCCTCCCCTGCTGCCATGCCAGCGGAACGCGAGCGCACAGGGCCCACAGTGTCTGAGGATGGACGATGGCGCACAAAGGCAGAGACCAACTGACTACATAGGTGGTTTTTATAGTACGTAATTTTGGCCTCCCTCTCAGCAGGTGTGAAAAAGGCCACCATTTTGGACCGGTAGCGAGGGTCCAACAAGGTGGACAGCCAAAAGTCATCCCTCTGTCTGATGGTTATTATTCGGCTGTCGCTACGCAAGCAACCGAGCATGCTATGGGCCATTTGTGCCAAGGAATGCGAGGGACTCCCTGCCTCCATCTCCACAGCATACTGCCACGGTGCGTCTGGGTCCTCTGTCTCCTCCTCCTCCTCCTCTACCAGATGCTCCTGCTCCTCCACTCCTGTCCGCTGAGTGGAAAAACCACCCATTTCACTCAATAATTCCTGAGCACAAATGTCCTCCTCTACCTCCTCCTCTTCTTCCTGTCCTGCCCCCACAGGGGTCATGTGGCGTTGAGATCTGTGCGCCACGTCTACCGCACCCTGACCAGCCATTGTTAACAGCATTTGTTCCAGGACGTGCAACAGAGGAATGACGTCGTTCATCCCATAGTCCTGCCGACTCACGAATAGCGTGGCCTCCTCAAAGGGCCTGAGCAAGCGGCAGGTGTCACGCATGAGCTGCCAATGGCTGACATCTAAGTTACACAGGGGAGTACCTTTATCCGCTTGTAACATCAGGAAATCGGTGATGGCCTTTCGCTGCTCGTAAAGGCGGTCTAACATGTGTAGGGTTGAATTCCACCTTGTTGCAACGTCGCAGATCAGGCGATGCTGTGGAATTCCGTTCTGCCGCTGCAGCTCAATGAGGGTGTTCTTTGCGGTGTAGGAATGGCTGAAATGCATGCACAGTTTACGTGACATTTTAAGGATGTCTTGCAGTGGGATGGTGGATTTTAGGAACCGCTTGACAACCAGATTGAACACGTGAGCCATGCATGGCGCATGGCACAACCTTCCTTGACGCAGAGCAGACACCATGTTCTTTCCGTTGTCAGTCAACATGGTTCCGATTTTTAGTTTGCGCGGAGACAGCCATCTGTCGATTTCTCTGTTCATTACACTCAGCAGTTCCTCCCCTGTGTGACTACGTTCGCCAAGGCATACCAGGTGCAGCACAGCGTGACACCGTTGCGCCCTGCACATGTGATATGCCGGTCGGGTAATGGGACTTGGCACGGGGGTGGCGGCTGAGGACACGGCGGAAAAAGAGGTGGTAGAGGCGGACATGCTTGCTGGACCAAGGACGTGCAAACGTGGAGGCAAAAGCGTCGTGACCTGTCCAAGTTGCTGGTGCGGCTGTGCCGGCACCACGTTCACCCAGTGGGCCGTAAATGACATGTACTGTCCCTGACCGTAGTTACAGCTCCACACGTCGGCGCTGCCGTGCACTTTGGCAGAGACCGACATGCTCAAAGACTGGCCCACCATCTCTTCTACATGTGAATGCAGGGCTGGCACTGCCTTTTGGGCAAAGAAATGACGGCTTGGCACTCTCCACCGCGGCGCGGCACAAGCCATCATTTCTCGGAAAGGTGCTGAGTCCACCAGTTGGAAAGGGAGGGACTGCAGCACCAGCAACTTGGACAGGAGGACGTTCAGCTTTTGCACCGTCGGGTGCGTGCTCGCAAACTGTTGTCTCTTGGATACGGATTCCAAGAAAGACTGTTGACGGAATCCGAGAAGAGGAGTAGCAGGAGAAGGAGCATCTGAACGAGCGGAAGATGCCAATGAGCGACAACTCCCCTCAGCAGAGGTGTTGGAGCCTTGACTGGCTGATAGAGGGCGATTGACGACGTCGGGTGACGGAGCAAGTAACGGAGCGGGTGATGGAGCGGGGGCTGGGGCAGGCAGAACCGCCGTATGTTTATCACGGTTTTCCCAGGCCACCGAATGGTGACGCTGCATATGCTGACGCAACGCTGTAGTCCCAACATGGGCCCCCTGGCCACGCTTGCATTTCTGGCCACATAGTCGACATACGGCTACATTTACTTCCTCGGGCGGCTTGAGGAAAAATTGCCACACCACCGAGTAGGAAACTTTGCCCCCGCTACTCTTCACTGGCTGACTGCTACTTCCTCCGTGCGCACCGGCACCACTACTGGCCGTGGTGGTAGGCTGCAGTGGAGCTGGTGCTCTACTCCGTGGACGTTTGGCTCCACTGACACTGATGCGACCCTGCTGCTGTCTCCTGGGCAACCCACCGACTGTTTTGCTCGCTGCCAAGCTGCCACCCTCTTCTCCTGATGATGCGGAAGAAATTGCCTGATGACGACGAGGCTGCCAAGTGCGATCAACCTCCTCATCATCAAGTAGGGTCTCCGCCTCACTACTAGCCCCCTCGGCTGCGTCTGGGTCAGGAGACAGACCTGTCTCTAGACCGGCTACCGAGCCACTCTCCTCGCCAGTACTTGTTCGCTTGGCTGCTG
Organism: Staurois parvus; assembly: GCF_062004578.1. NCBI lineage: Eukaryota > Metazoa > Chordata > Amphibia > Anura > Ranidae > Staurois > Staurois parvus. The sequence goes on from NW_028318018.1 coordinate 1,362,616, forward strand.
AAAAGGCCGATGTCTCCCCCCGTTCCTGACCGCCCTCTGTTAGCTCTTCCTCACTGTACAGTGGGGCTGAGCCCACAGCATGCGATACTTCGCTTGGTGAGGGAACAGCAAAGGACAGGGGCAGGTAGAGGACACGTGATTTCAGTGGGCTTGGTCCCGGGCCATGCCAACTAACGGTTGTGTCTGACGTACCCACCGACCGTTGGCTGTAGGTGTCAGAGGTGACCTGGGAAGAGGAAGACGACCGAGCCAACCAATCAATGACGGCAGGGTTGTCGGTGGAGACACGACCGCTGGATGACACCGGGAGCACTGGCCTCTGGCTGCGAATACTGCTGCCTCGACCCCTTCCTCTGCTGCCACGTCTGCTCGCTCCTAAAACATTGCCTCCTCTGCCACTCCTCTGCATGTTGTCTGACATACTATTTAATTCAACGATTAGGTGTCCCTGAGTAACAATTCTCTGGCACTCAGTAACAATTCTGTCTGTCCCTGAGTATGAATTCTGTGGCCCTGAGTAACAATTCTGTGTCTGTGCGAGTAACAATTCTGTGTCTGTGCGAGTAACAATTCTGTGTCTGTGCAAGTAACAATTTTGTGTCTGTGCGAGTAACAATTCTCTGGCACTCAGTAACAATTCTGTCTGTCCCTGAGTAACAATTCTCTGGCACTCAGTAACAATTCTGTCTGTCCCTGAGTAACAATTCTCTGGCACTCAGTAACAATTCTGTCTGTCCCTGAGTAACAATTCTCTGGCACTCAGTAACAATTCTGTCTGTCCCTGAGTATGAATTCTGTGGCCCTGAGTAACAATTCTGTGTCTGCGCGAGTAACAATTCTGTGTCTGTGCAAGTAACAATTTTGTGTCTGTGCAAGTAACAATTTTGTGTCTGTGCGAGTAACAATTCTCTGGCACTCAGTAACAATTCTGTCTGTCCCTGAGTAACAATTCTCTGGCACTCAGTAACAATTCTGTCTGTCCCTGAGTAACAATTCTCTGGCACTCAGTAACAATTCTGTCTGTCCCTGAGTAACAATTCTCTGGCACTCAGTAACAATTGTGTGTCTGTGCAAGTAACAATTCTGTGTCTGTGCAAGTAACAATTTTGTGTCTGTGAGAGTAACAATTCTCTGGCACTCAGTAACAATTCTGTCTGTCCCTGAGTAACAATTCTCTGGCACTCAGTAACAATTCTGTCTGTCCCTGAGTATGAATTCTGTGGCCCTGAGTAACAATTCTGTCTCTGTGCGAGTAACAATTCTGTGTCTGTGCAAGTAACAATTTTGTGTCTGTGAGAGTAACAATTCTCTGGCACTCAGTAACAATTCTGTCTGTCCCTGAGTAACAATTCTCTGGCACTCAGTAACAATTCTGTCTTCCCTGAGTAACAATTCTCTGGCACTCAGTAACAATTCTGTCTGTCCCTGAGTATGAATTCTGTGGCCCTGAGTAACAATTGTGTGTCTGTGCAAGTAACAATTCTGTGTCTGTGCAAGTAACAATTTTGTGTCTGTGAGAGTAACAATTCTCTGGCACTCAGTAACAATTCTGTCTGTCCCTGAGTAACAATTCTCTGGCACTCAGTAACAATTCTGTCTGTCCCTGAGTAACAATTCTGTCTGTCCCTGAGTATGAATTCTGTGGCCCTGAGTAAGAATTCTCTGGCACTCAGTAACAATTCTGTCTGTCCCTGAGTATGAATTCTGTGGCCCTGAGTAACAATTGTGTGTCTGTGCAAGTAACAATTCTGTGTCTGTGCAAGTAACAATTTTGTGTCTGTGAGAGTAACAATTCTCTGGCACTCAGTAACAATTCTGTCTGTCCCTGAGTAACAATTCTCTGGCACTCAGTAACAATTCTGTCTGTCCCTGAGTATGAATTCTGTGGCCCTGAGTAACAATTCTGTCTCTGTGCGAGTAACAATTCTGTCTCTGTGCGAGTAACAATTCTGTGTCTGTGCAAGTAACAATTTTGTGTCTGTGAGAGTAACAATTCTCTGGCACTCAGTAACAATTCTGTCTGTCCCTGAGTAAGAATTCTCTGGCACTCAGTAACAATTCTGTCTGTCCCTGAGTAACAATTCTCTGGCACTCAGTAACAATTCTGTCTGTCCCTGAGTAACAATTCTGTCTGTCCCTGAGTATGAATTCTGTGGCCCTGAGTAAGAATTCTCTGGCACTCAGTAACAATTCTGTCTGTCCCTGAGTATGAATTCTGTGGCCCTGAGTAACAATTGTGTGTCTGTGCAAGTAACAATTCTGTGTCTGTGCAAGTAACAATTTTGTGTCTGTGAGAGTAACAATTCTCTGGCACTCAGTAACAATTCTGTCTGTCCCTGAGTAACAATTCTCTGGCACTCAGTAACAATTCTGTCTGTCCCTGAGTAACAATTCTCTGGCACTCAGTAACAATTCTGTCTGTCCCTGAGTAACAATTCTCTGGCACTCAGTAACAATTCTGTCTGTCCCTGAGTAACAATTCTGTCTGTCCCTGAGAATGAATTCTGTGGCCCTGAGTAAGAATTCTCTGGCACTCAGTAACAATTCTGTCTGTCCCTGAGTAACAATTCTCTGGCACTCAGTAACAATTCTGTCTGTCCCTGAGTATGAATTCTGTGGCCCTGAGTAACAATTGTGTGTCTGTGCAAGTAACAATTCTGTGTCTGTGCAAGTAACAATTTTGTGTCTGTGAGAGTAACAATTCTCTGGCACTCAGTAACAATTCTGTCTGTCCCTGAGTAACAATTCTCTGGCACTCAGTAACAATTCTGTCTGTCCCTGAGTAACAATTCTGTCTGTCCCTGAGTATGAATTCTGTGGCCCTGAGTAAGAATTCTCTGGCACTCAGTAACAATTCTGTCTGTCCCTGAGTATGAATTCTGTGGCCCTGAGTAACAATTGTGTGTCTGTGCAAGTAACAATTCTGTGTCTGTGCAAGTAACAATTTTGTGTCTGTGAGAGTAACAATTCTCTGGCACTCAGTAACAATTCTGTCTGTCCCTGAGTAACAATTCTCTGGCACTCAGTAACAATTCTGTCTGTCCCTGAGTATGAATTCTGTGGCCCTGAGTAACAATTCTGTCTCTGTGCGAGTAACAATTCTGTGTCTGTGCAAGTAACAATTTTGTGTCTGTGAGAGTAACAATTCTCTGGCACTCAGTAACAATTCTGTCTGTCCCTGAGTAAGAATTCTCTGGCACTCAGTAACAATTCTGTCTGTCCCTGAGTAACAATTCTCTGGCACTCAGTAACAATTCTGTCTGTCCCTGAGTAACAATTCTGTCTGTCCCTGAGTATGAATTCTGTGGCCCTGAGTAAGAATTCTCTGGCACTCAGTAACAATTCTGTCTGTCCCTGAGTATGAATTCAGTGGCCCTGAGTAACAATTGTGTGTCTGTGCAAGTAACAATTCTGTGTCTGTGCAAGTAACAATTTTGTGTCTGTGAGAGTAACAATTCTCTGGCACTCAGTAACAATTCTGTCTGTCCCTGAGTAACAATTCTCTGGCACTCAGTAACAATTCTGTCTGTCCCTGAGTAACAATTCTCTGGCACTCAGTAACAATTCTGTCTGTCCCTGAGTAACAATTCTCTGGCACTCAGTAACAATTCTGTCTGTCCCTGAGTAACAATTCTGTCTGTCCCTGAGAATGAATTCTGTGGCCCTGAGTAAGAATTCTCTGGCACTCAGTAACAATTCTGTCTGTCCCTGAGTAACAATTCTCTGGCACTCAGTAACAATTCTGTCTGTCCCTGAGTAAAAATTCTGTGGCCCTAATAACGTTTCTGTGGCCCTAAGTAACAATTCTCTGGCACTGAGTAACAATTCTGTCTGTCCCTGAGTATGAATTCTGTGGCCCTAACTAGCGTTTCTTTGTCCCTAAATAACGATTCTGTGGCCCTCATTAACAAGTCTGTGTCCCTGAGTAATGGTTCTCTGTCCCTAAGTAACTTCTCTCTGTCCCCAATTCTCGTTTCTGTGGCCCTAACTCTGTCCCTGTCCCTAGTACAGAGCGGTCTGCCTCTGTTCAATGACTGCAGGCAAATGAAGATTTCCAAAATGGCCGCTATATATACCTCGACCATTACACAGTGCTGGCTGGCTGGCTGCTGATTGGCTGATGCGATCACATGTCGTTGAGGAATGCATTATGGGGCAGCGCGCCTTGTCTGCGCGCCTTCCCCGACATCCCCGCTCCGTCGCCGCACATGTCAGCCGCCATTTTCGGAAAAATTTCGATTCGCGCGTCCGAATTAGGCTGTTTTTCGGATTCGGCACGAATCGAAATTTTTCCGATATTCGACTCGAATTCCACTTCGGATACTTCGATTCGCTCATCTCTAGTCACCAGTATCAATTGCGCAATATGCAGCTGAAGTTGCATCATAATTTTGAATGGCTTACGTCATTAGATGGGTGAATATATCATGGAAACTAGAGCCAATCAACATTTTTTAGGGTCATTTTCGTTTTCAGCACCCCAAAATTATGTAAGATTAGCTAATTTTATGCCCAAAACGTTTTACCTGTTGAACAGTGTAATAAACAATACAAGATAACAGTACAATGATCTAATCCACAATAATGGGGAGAAATACAAGCCAGCAATTACTGCCAAATATTAATGAATTACATCCAACTGTCTGGAAATGTCGTGTAAGAAATCAGTAACTCAGCAACATGTGACAACAGATATACAAATCCCCCCGTGATCTCTCTACACCCAGATATTCAACGCTCAACGTGTACCTTGCCATGACTTGATCTGGAATCCCATACACAGGCCAATCCAATCCGCTTACAATCTGAGATGAAGATGTAATGTTACATGAAGTAGTCTACCTTGTCATATATATACTGTATACATCCGGATAAACCATTGACTAGAAGCCAGAATCAGCCTACAGGGCACTTCTACCCCCTTCCTGCCCAGGCCAATTTCTAGCTTTCAGCGCTGTCACACTTTGACAATTGAGCGGTCATACAACACTGTACCCATATGAAATTTTTTATCATTTTTTCTGATAGATAGAGCTTTATTTTGGTGGTATTTAATCACCTCGGGGTTTTTTATTTTTTCCTAAACAAACCAAAAACCACTGAACATTTTGAAAAAAAAAATTGTTTTCTTAGTTTTTGTTATAAAATTTTGTAAGTAAGTGAATTTTCTCCTTCACTGATGTGTGCTAATGAGGCTGCAGTGATGGGCGCAGATGAGAAGGCACTGGTAGGTGGCACTGATGGGCACTGAAAGGCAGCACTCATATACAGCACTGATAGGCAGCACTGACTGGCATTGATAGGCGGCACTGATTGGATTGATAGGTGGCACTGACTGGCACTGATTGGTGACACTGAAAGGCAGCTCAAATGGGCACTGAAATGTGGCATTGATGTGCACTGGTAGGCAAATATGTGGCATTGATGGGCACTGGAATGTGTCACTGTTCAGCACTGACAGCTGGCACTGATGGACACTGGCAGGTGGCACTTCTGGGGCCACACTGATCATCAGGGGACACTGATCATCAGGGGACACTGATCATCAGTGCCCAGATGATCAGTGTACATGTCCCCTCTGCAGAATGACGATTACTGGCTCTCCTCTGCTCTGTCAGCGTGACAGCTCGTGAGGAGAGAAATGCCAATAACCGGCATTTCCCTGTTTACATGTGATCATCTGTGATTGAACACAGCTGATCACATGACCAAGCCGACATCTTCAGCTCTTTCCAAGGGACACAGCGCACCGCCGATCGCCGTGCTGCACGCTCCCAGAGCCACACATGCGTGGTGAGAATGGGAGGACATCATATGACATCCTCCCAGAATGAGAGAACCACTTTGCGCCCATCATTGGACTATATGGCGGGCGGGAGGTGGTTAAAATAAATCTTCCCCAGAGGAGTAAACCGAAAATAATTTATACTGCAGGTAAAATGACTTCACATTGTAGCAATCGTGCACACCGAGATGGACACGGTCATCCATCTTCTTAAGAATCTTCCAAGCTGTATCATCTCTACTCCCAAATCAGCTTTCCTCATCCCCCCTCCCTCTCTGTTGAGTGACATGTGGTCTGTTTGATGCAGATCACAGGGAGCAAACTCCATGAGAGGGCATCATGGCTATAAATCCCACAACTGAGCTGGGGCCTAGATGTCTGTTAACTTTGCAATCTGGGCTCGTAAAGCCATAAACCAAGTCCTTCACTGAGTTCAAAAGACATTCCAAGGGGTCGTAAAAACAGACTTACATTTAAAAACTCACTTTTCATATAAGTTTATATCTTCAAATAGGACATAATTACCTAAATATGGAGCCCATATTCGGACAGCTTAATTTAAGACCATTCTGGTATATTACACCCCCCTAGCTGGCATATACAGGAGAGCTGAAAATTACATCTTCTTAACCATTCCAGTGGATATTTCATATTTCATATCT